>NC_071636.1:5045000-5295000 GCF_014839835.1 Dryobates pubescens
GAACCAGCAAATGTCATTTTCTCTTACCAAAACCAACCCTTTCAGAACTAGTTGGTGTGCAAAAGCAAGCCACTGTGCTAAAGAAACACAGCAGGAGCACTGAATGCAGCTAGCAGATGTGTGCCCATCACCCCAGAGCTGGGACTTGCTTCACTTTTTAACCCTTTTCTTGGCCTGGTGGCTGCTTTAGAACCATCAGGCAGGCAGGTGCAGTGCTGATGTGACCAGACCCTGCTCCTCAGGCTGGGTTTATTTCCTCAGAGTCCAAGGGCATGAGATTGAACACATTTAAGTGCCAGGTTCTGCACATTGGCCACAGCAACCCCATGCAGTGCTACAGGCTGGGGGCAGAGTGGCTGGAGAGCAGCCAGGCAGAAAGGGAGCTGGGGGTAATGGGTTATAGAAGGCTGAACATGAGGCAGCAGTGTGTCCACGGGGCCAAGAAGGCCAATGGCATCCTGGCCTGCATCAGGAACAGTGTGGCCAGCAGGAGCAGGGAGCTCATTCTGCCCTGTGCTCAGCACTGCTTAGGCCACACCTTGAGTCCTGTGCCCAGTTCTGGGCTCCTCAGGTTAGGAAAGATGTTGAGGTGCTGGAAGGTGTCCAGAGAAGGGCAACAAAGCTGGGGAGGGGTCTGGAGCACAGCCCTGGGAGGAGAGGCTGAGGGAGCTGGGGTTGCTTAGCCTGGAGAAGGCTCAGGGGAGACCTTCTTGCTGTCTCCAACTCCCTGCAGGGAGGTTGTAGCCAGGTGGGTGTTGGTCTCTTCTCCCAGGCAAGCAGCACCAGAACAAGAGGACACAGTCTCAAGCTGTGCCAGGGGAGGTTCAGGCTGGATGTTAGGAAGAAATTCTTCCCAGCAAGAGAGATTGGCCATGGGATGTGCTGCCCAGGGAGGTGGTGGAGTCCCTATCCCTGGAGGTGTTTAGGAAGAGCCTGGATGAGGCCTTTGGTGCCATGGTTTGGTTGATTAGCTGGTGTTGGATGATAGGTTGGACTAGATGATCTCTGAGGTCTCTTCCAACCTGGTTTATTCTCTTCTATTCTACTCTACTCTATTCTATCTCTGTTCTCTTCCAGAATGCTGCAAACAGCCCTTTTGTTGCCCAGCAAAGAGGAGTTTGCAAACAAGCAGCACCAGTGGAAATCGGTTATCCAAGCATATTGCTTGCTCAGTAACTATTGCCAAAACGACTGCTCTACGAGGAATGTTATTTGCATTTATTTGCAAAGGCCAAACCTTTCACACCTCGGACACCCCATTGCCTGCCTTCCCCCTGCCCTCCGTGGGGACAGCAGCGGCGGAAACCCGTCCTCCGCGGGGGGGTGAGGGGGTGGCGGTGAGAGAAGGCTTATCGTACACCGTGGCCTGAGGACTCGCTCAATGGCGTGTGAAGGACTCGTTCGGTCGCGTCTGTGTGTCTCCTAACGCTGCCCTCCTGTCCCGGCTCACAACTCGGTGTCCTGGCCTGTGGAGCCTTTGTCGTGCGAGTGATGCCCTCCTCCCCTCCCCGCCCTTCACTGTGACTTACAGAGGCTATTGCAGAGTTAATATATGAGCCCACCCCGCCTCCTCCCCCCGCCCCTTGCACACCATTAAAGTGTTGGTTTAATAACCCCGCCTCTGCCCTCACTCTCCGCCCCGGCAGGGCCCGGCCTCGGCGCCTCCCTTCCTGCTAGGCCGCGCTCCGCCGAGCCCGCCTGGGGCGCTCGCTCCCCTGCGCGGCCTGGCGGCGGACGTGCGTCACCGGAAGCGCGTCAGCGGAAGCGCGTCAGCGGAAGCGCCTGGTCAAGTTCCGGGCGGCGCGGGCGCAGTGAGGCCCTGGGCTGAGCTGAGCCGGTGCTGGGTGGGAGCGTCGGGGGGCGTCCGTGTGTGCGGCCCCTTTGCGGGGTGAGGGTGTCCGTGTGTGCGGCCCCTTTGCTGGGCGACGCGTCCCTGCGTGCGGCCTCGGGGGGCCTGGGGTGGTGCTCGCAGGCACCATGTCGATGTCCCACTTGTACGGTACGGACGGGGAGGATGGGGTGGAGATGGAGAGCTTCGAGGTGTCGGACTGGGACCTGCAGAACGAGTTCAACCCCCACCGGCAGCGACACCGGCAGACCAAGGAGGAGGCCACCTACGGCGTGTGGGCCGAGCGCGACTCGGATGAGGAGCGGCCCAGCTTCGGCGGAAAGCGGTAGGGCCCCGCAGGCGGCGGGGAAGGAGCCGGTGCCTCCAGGCCCCGGTCGGGGCCCGCTGGGTGGGTTTGCGGGGCAGGGCTCGGGCGGTTGCGGAGGTTTTCAGCCTATAAACGCTGTCCTGAGCAGCACAGTCCGGGATAGGGGCTGCCCATGGCGTAAACAGTGTGGACTTTGTCTCTGCAAGCGTGCCCCTGCTTCCCAGGGGAGGGGAAAGAATGGTTATTTCCTGTCCAAAACAGGGGTGAAGTGCTTGTCAAGCTTAAATGTTTAAGGGTCTAGTAGTCTCCAGGCTTCTGTAGGAGTGCTGCTCCACTGGAACAGAATTGCCTCACAGCTCTCCTTTTTGGTGTAGCTCCAGGGACTACTCTGCCCCTGTGAACTTCATCAGTGCCGGGCTGAAGAAGTCAGCAGCTGAGGACTTGTCAGAAGAAGACTCTGATGAAGATGAGAAGCCTGTTAAGCAGGAGGAAATCCCTAAAGAATTTGTGCCAAAGAAGCTGAAAACAGTGAGTTATCCAGGAGGCTCTCACTCCTGTGCAATGGATGTAGGAAACCTGGGGTGCAGTCAGAGGATAGAGTTGTGCTCAGAGGCACTGTGACAACAAAGGAGCACTAGAGAAGGGGGGAAATAGTTACAACCAAAGGAGCAGATGTGGTGATGTGCAATTGAGGGAGGTGTTTTCCCTGTCTTCTGTACTGTTCTGGGGTGTCACTGTGTGCTCCTGGGAGTCCTTTTGAGCCTCTTGGTCTTCCCCTGTGGTCAATAGGGGTTAAAACAAAAGCAAGGCCATGCTGTGTCTGCCCTGCTGTGGGTAAGGAGCATGCCAGAGATGTTTGATTCTAAGCTCAGGATGACAAACCCAGGCTTGTTATGGGTTAAAACCAGAACTTCTTTTGTTACCTGACCTAGAAAGCATGAGGAAGCAGCTTCAGCTACACTTAGTGGTAGAGTCTAATAGAGAATCCCAGCATGGTGTGGGTTGGAAGGGACCTTTGGACATCATCCAGTCAGTCCAAGCCCCCTGCTCAAGCAGGGGCACCCACAGCAGCTTGCCCAGCATCACAATGTCCAGCTGGGTTTGGAACCTCTCCAGAGAAGGAGACTGCTCAACCTCTCCAGGCAGCCTGCTCCAGGAGCCTCACACCAAAGAAGTTTCTCCTCCTGTTCAGATGGAACCTCCTGGGTTCCAGTTTGTGCCCCTTGTCCTGTCACTGGGCACCACTTACAATGGTCTGGCCCCATCCTCTTTTCCCCCCACAGGTCCTTTAGCTCTTGCTGAGCATTAAACAGGTCCCCTCTGGGGCTGCTCTTCTCCAGGCTCAACAGCCCCAGGGCTCTCAGCCTTTCCTTCTCACAGAGATGCTTCAGTCCCTCAGCATCTTGGTAGCCTGAGCTGGACTCTCTCCAGTAGCTCCCTTCTGTCTTGAGCTTGGGAGCCCAGCACTGGACCTAGTGACCACAAGTGGCCTCACTGGGGCAGAGTAGAGATGGAGGAGAGCCTCCTTTGACCTGCTGGCCACATTCTAATACCCATCACCTTGTCAGCCTGAGCTTGTGAGGACTTTCCTCTTCCATGCTAGGAAGTTCAGGAAACTTAGGTGGGTGCACAAGTCCTGATGTGCTGAGCTGTGCAGAGTGGTGACAACTGAATCTCTTCTGGGGAGAACCTTCTCTCTGGCTGAAACCACTGCTGGGTTTGATGCCTTAAGGTCTCTCTGGCTGAAATCACTGCTGGTTTTGATGCCTTAAGGTCTCTCTTCTGGGGAGAACCTACTCTCTGGCTGAAACCACTGCTGGGTTTGATGCCTTAAGGTCTCTCTCTGGCTGAAATCACTGCTAGGTTTGATGCCTTAAGGTCTCTCTTCTGGGGAGAACCTTTGAGATCACTGCTGGTTTTGATGCCTTAAGGTCTCTCTGGCTGAAATCACTGCTAGGTTTGATGCCTTAAGGTCTCTCTTCTGAGGAGAACCTTCTCTCTGGGTGAAATCACTGCTGGGTTTGATGCCTTAAGGTCTCTCTGGCTGAAATCACTGCTAGGTTTGATGCCTTAAGGTCTCTCTTCTGGGGAGAACCTTCTCTCTGGCTGAAACCACTGCTGGGTTTGATGCCTTAAGGTCTCTCTTCTGAGGAGAACCTTCTCTCTGGGTGAAATCACTGCTGGGTTTGATGCCTTAAGGTCTCTCTGGCTGAAATCACTGCTAGGTTTGATGCCTTAAGGTCTCTCTTCTGGGGAGAACCTTTGAGATCACTGCTGGTTTTGATGCCTTAAGGTCTCTCTCTGGGTGAAATCACTGCTTGTATGTTTTGATGCCTTAGAGTCACCTGGGGTGTTGGTGTTTGTGTGTTGCCAGGGTGGGAATTTCAAGCCCAGTCAGAAAGGCTTCGTAGGGGGAACCAAATCTTTCGTGGATTTTGGCAGCTGGGAGAGACACACAAAAGGAATTGGGCAGAAGCTTCTGCAGAAGATGGGCTATGTCCCTGGAAGAGGTCTTGGGAAGAATGCTCAAGGTACAGTGTTCATGTCTCTGGTCATTTACTGGTAACTGCTAACATGTTGAGCTGCTGGAAGGTGTCCAGAGAAGGGCAACAAAGCTGGGGAGGGGTCTGGAGCACAGCCCTGGGAGGAGAGGCTGAGGGAGCTGGGGTTGCTTAGCCTGGAGAAGAGGAGGCTCAGGGGAGACCTTCTTGCTGTCTACAACTCTCTGAAGGGAGGCTGTAGCCTGGTGGGGGTTGGTCTCTTCTCCCAGGCAAGCAGCACCAGAACAAGGGGACACAGTCTCAAGCTGTGCCAGGGGAGGTTTAGGCTGGATGGTAGGAAGTTCTTCATAGAAAGAAAGATTGGCCATGGGAATGTGCTGCCCAGGGAGGTGGTGGAGTCCCCATCCCTGGAGGTGTTTAGGAAGAGACTGGATGGGGTGCTTGGTGCCATGGTTTAGTTGATTAGATGGTGTTGGGTGAGAAGTTGGACTGGATGATCTCAAAGGTGTCTTCCAACCTATTCTGCTTTCTGCTCCCCCCCTGCTCCCCCCCTGCTCCCCCCCCTGCCTCATCTCCAGATGGCTTTAGAACTTCTTGCTTGTTTTCCTGCACCTCCTCCAAGTCCCATGGTTCCTCATGAGGACCTCCACTTGTGTGCAAGTGCAAAGAGGCCAGTTCTATGCTCTTTGTGGCTCTGCAAGAGCAAAAGAAGGAAGAAAGAATGGAGGTGAAATTCCCAAGGGGGGTCAGCTCAGCTCAGAGGAGATGGAACTCATGGGGTAGGGTCAACAGGCAGTGGAAGGCAGGTGTGGATCATGCTCTGTGTTGCTGTGTGCTGGAGGTAATGATTTTATAGCCCCTAAGCAATGAGTGAGGAGGCAGAAGAGGCCATAGTGATAGAGGCAGGCTAGCAGGCTGGGTGTCTGTGCTGATTTGAGAGCTGTAGTGAAAGAAAACCCTCCCTGTTCTCTGCCAGGAAGCCAACTGCTCTTTCTGTTCCCCCTTTTGTCCTCTTTAGGTATCATCAACCCCATTGAGGCCAAGCAGAGGAAAGGCAAAGGAGCTGTGGGGGCCTATGGATCAGAGAGAACCAGCCAGTCCCTGCAGGACTTCCCTGTGGTGGACTCAGAAGAAGAAGCTGAGGAGGTATTGGTGCATTTCTGCCTTCTCCCTGCTGTGGTGGATGTGCAAAACCCACTTCTGCTGTCAGATCCTGGTGTCTCCTGTGCCAGAGGGCTCTGGAATCACTGGAGATCAGAAGCTAAACACATTTTCCCTGTCACTGTAATGCTCTCTGTTGTTTCTGGCTCACTTTATTGCAGTAGCCTTGCTGGAAGCTCACTCTCAAAGAGCTCCCCTCAGGTTAGCAGTCTTTGGTTTTAGCTTAAATCAAAAAATATACCCCAAAAATGCACCCAAAGCCCCTCAAACCCACCCAGAAAGTTGCTGCTGGGGTCCTGAATCTGGTGCTTGACTGGCTGCCAGCCCCTGAGCCAGCTCCTCTCAGCTCTGCCACTTGCCCAGCTGTTTTCTTCTGCAGCAATCTTCACTAGTGGCTATTTTCCTGTAGAAAGCAGAGGCAGGCTTGAGCTGTGGCAGGGAAGCAGCAATCATGGCTCCATTGCTTCCATTCATTTGTTTGCTTCCTTGCTTCAGGAATTTCAGAAGGAGCTCAGTCAGTGGAGGAAGGATCCCAATGGAGGCAAGAAGAAGCCCAAGTACAGCTACAAAACAGTAGAAGAACTGAAAGCCAAGGGGAGGATCAACAAGAAGCTTTCAGCCCCTCAAAAGGAGCTGTCTCAGGTCAAGGTAAGGATGGAGAGGGGCTTCTTATGAAGGACTGCAGGGATAGGATGAGGGCTTCAGTGGCTTCAAAGTAGAGAAGAGTAGATTTAGATTGGATGTTAGGCACAAGCTCTTTACCATCAGGGTGGTGGAACGCTGGAACAGGCTGCCCAGGGAGGTGGTTGGGGTCCCATCCCTGGAGCCACTCAAGCTGAGACTTGACAGGGCTCTGGGCAGCCTGATCTAGTTGAGGATGTGGCACTTGGTGCCATGGCTCAGTGGTCATGAGGTGTTGGGTGACAGGTTGGACTTGATGATCTCTGAGGGCTCTTCCAAGCTCATTGATTGCAAGCAGCAGGGACATAGAATCATACAGAGGGGGTTGCACTAGGTGGCCTTTGGAGGTCCCTTCCAACCCAGACCATTCTGTGATTCTCTGGAAGCACTTCAGCTTTGGAAGTCCCAAAGGGGGTGATTTGCACTCAGAGCTCCAGCCCCATCAGAACAGGCACTTCTCAGACTCTCACTGTCCTCTCTTTCAAGCACAAGCCCTGTGAGGAGAGGCTGAGGGAGCTGGGGTTGCTTAGCCTGTAGAGGAGGAGGCTCAGGGGAGACCTTCTTGCTGCCTACAACTCCCTGAAGGGAGGTTGTAGCCAGGTGGGAGTTGGTCTCTTCTCCCAGGCAAGCAGCAGCAGAACAAGAGGACACAGTCTCAAGCTGTGCCAGGGGAGGTTCAGACTGGAGGTTAGGAAGAAGTTCTTCCTAGCAAGAGAGATTGGCCATTGGAATGTGCTGCCCAGGGAGGTGGTGGAGTCCCCATCCCTGGAGGTGTTCAGGAGGGGCTTGGATGTGGCACTTGGAGCCATGGGTTAGCTGTCAGGAGGTGCTGGGTGGCAGCTCACAGGTTGGGCTTGAGGAGCTCTGAGGTCTCCTGCACCCTGCTTGATTCGGTGACCCCTGTCCCCTGGCAGGTCATCGACATGACAGGCCGGGAGCAGAAGGTGTACTACAGCTACAGCCAGATCAGCCACAAGCACAACATCCCTGATGACAGCCCCCAGCAGCCACTGGGCAAGGACTCCAAGCCCCAGGGCTTTGCCCTGCCAGAGCTGGAGCACAACCTGCAGCTCCTCATCGACATCACGGAGCAGGAGATCATCCAGAACGACCGGCAGCTGCAGTACGAGCGGGACATGGTCATCAACCTCAGCCACGAGCTGGAGAAGGTGGCTGAAGTCCTCTCCCACGAGGAGAAGGCCATCAGCAACCTCAGCAAGGTGCTGGAGGTGGTGGAGGAGTGTGAGAGGAGGATGCAGCCCGGCTGTGAGAACCCCTTAACCCTGGATGAGTGTGCAAAGGTCTTTGAGACCCTCCAGGACAAGTACTACGAGGAGTACCGGATGTCTGACAGGGTGGACCTGGCAGTGGCCATAGTCTATCCCCTCATGAAGGACTACTTCAAGAACTGGGATCCCCTCAAGGTGGGCATTGCTTTGATTTACCTGCACTTGGTGGCTTAAGGGCTCTTTGTGACCTTGGCTCCCCTCAAGCCCCTGGAGAGAAGGAGAGCAAACCCCAGCCCCACGCTCAGGCTTGGCTGCCACTGACAGTTAGAAGGTTCTGAAGCTCCACAGGGAGCCCAGCAGTGTAAGGGCTTGGAGAGTTAAAATGAATCCTTTCCAGGGGTGCTGGGAGGAAAAAGCTGAAGAAAGCTAAGGCTGAGCCTTGCAAAAGCAGGAGAGGGTCTGGCTCTAGGCAAACGTGTGCTGTCTGTGCTCAGGGGCAGCTGAGACTCTGAGCTCTCTCTGTACCCCCTGAACAAGTTCAGACTCCTCTTTACCTCCCCCCTGGAGGTGTGGTCAATCCATAAAGTGGGATTTCATCCCTCCTGTGGGGCTTTACTAATCATAGCATGGTTTGGGTTGGAAGAGGCTTGTGGAGTCCAGTCTTCAACCCAGCACCACCAAGGCCACCAAACCATGGCCCCAGGTGCCATGCCCACACACAGATCTTGAACACCTCCAGGGATGGTGACCCCACCACCTCCCTGGGCAAAATGATGGCTGCAAGCTCCTGGCTTGCCTTTAGAGTGGGTGACAAAGCTGTGGCCACAGCAAGCCCAGGCAGTGCTGCAGGCTGGGCACAAAGGAACCTGGGGGTACTGGTTGAGAGTAGGCTGAACATGAGGCAGCAGTGTGCCCAGGCAGCCAAGAAGGCCAATGGCCTCCTGGCCTGCATCAGGAACAGTGTGGCCAGCAGGAGCAGGGAGCTCATTCTGCCCTGTGCTCAGCACTGCTCAGGCCACACCTGGAGTACTGTGTCCAGTTCTGGGCTGCCAGGAGACTGGATGGGGTGCTTGGTGCCATGGGTTAGTTGTTTAGGTGGGGTTGGATGATAGGTTGGACTGGATGATCTCAAAGGTCCCTTCTAACCAGGTCTATTCCATTCTATTCCATTCCATGGCTGAGCAGACCATCAGTGTCCCAGCAGCCTGCTCCAGCTGGAATTGAGGAGAAGGATAAAGGCTGTTGCTGTGTTCTCATTTCCAGGACTGCACCTATGGCACAGAAATCATTGCCAAGTGGAAGAGCCTGCTGGAGAATGATCAGCTCTTGTCACATGGGGGCCAGGACCTCTCCACAGATGCTTTCCACAGGTAAGGAGCAAACCAGCAGCATGCTTTCCTAGAACCAGGGAATCACCCAGCTTAGAAGAGACCTCAGAGGTCATCAAGTCCAATCTGTCACCCAACACCTCCTGACAGCTAAGCCATGGCTCCAAGTGCCACGTCCAGTCCCCTCTTGAACACCTCCAGTGATGGTGGCTCCACCACCTCCCTGCCAGCACATCCCAATGGCCAATTCCTCTTTCTGGGAAGAACTTTCTCCTCACCTTGAGCCTAAGCCTCTCCTGGCACTGCCTGGGGTTGCTGTGGCTGATGTGCAGAACCTGGCACTTGGATGTGTTCAATCTCCTGCCCTTGGACTCTGCCCATCTGTCCAGCCTGGCAAGGTCCCTCTGCAGAGCTCTCCTATCCTCTAACAGATCAACTCCTGCCCCCAGCTTGGTGTTGTCTGCCAGTTTACTGATGCTGGACTCAATGCCCTCATCCAGATCATCAATGAAGATGTTAAAGAGCACAGGGCCCAGCACTGATCCCTGGGGCACACCACTGGTGCCTGGCTGCCAGCTGGCTGTGGCACCATTCACCACCACTCTCTGGTCTCAGCCTCCAGTCAGTTCCTAACCCAGCACAGAGTGCTGCTGTCCAAGCCAGGGGCTGCCAGCTTGGCCAGGATTTTGCTGTGGGGGTGATATCAAAGGCCTTGCTGAAGTCCAGGTAGACTACATCCACAGCCTGCCCCACATCCAGCAGTAGGTCACCTGGGCATAAAAGGAGATCAGGTTGGTGAGGCAGGACCTGCCCTTCCTGAATCCATGCTGGCTGGGCCTGAGCCCTTGGCCAGCCTGCTGATTTCCAGCTGATTCTCTTGATGTCTCTGTTCCAATCCAGCTCTCAGCTCTCCAGATCTCAGGAGCTTTTTAGATGCCATTGGGTTGTTGAGGCCTGGGGCTGTACAGGGGAGGTTCAGGCTGGATGTTAGGAAGAAGTTCTCCCTGGAAAGAGAGATTGGCCATGGGAATGTGCTGCCCAGGGAGGTGGTGGAGTCCCCATCCCTGGAGGTGTTTAGTCAGAGCCTGGCTGAGGCACTTGGTGCCATGGTTTAGCTGATCAGATGGTACTGGGTGATAGGCTGGACTGGATGATCTCTGAGGTCTTTCCCAACCTGCTTAATTCTGTTCACTCTGATTATTTCATTCTGGAGCTCTTTTCTTTCCAGACTGATGTGGGAGATCTGGATGCCCTGTGTCAGGACCATTGTAGCCCAGTGGCAGCCAAGGAACTGTGGAGCAATGGTGGATTTCTTGGACAGCTGGGTAAATGTGGTTCCTATTTGGATGCTGGAAAACATCCTGGATCAGCTTGTCTTCCCCAAGCTCCAGAAGGAGGTGAGGTGAGGGGGCTGGCTTAGAATGAAGCCATGTTCTGAACCAGTGTTTGAATGCCAGTCAAGGAGGGCTGCTGGAGCTTACTGCAGCCAGCAGTGTGGCCAGCTGACCATGAAAGCCACCAGCATCCTGGCCTGGATCAGGAGCAGTGTGACCAAAAGGAGCAGTGCAGGGATTGTCCCCCTGTACTCAGCACTGCTGAGGCCATGTCTCCAATACTGGGTTCAGTCTGGGGCCACTCACTCCAAGGAGGACATTGAGGGCCTGGAGCAGGTTGAGAGAATGTAAGTGGAGCTGATGAAGGGTCTGGAGAGCAGGGCTGGTGAGGAGTGGCTGAGGGAATGGGGACTGGTGAGTCTGGAGAAAGAGGAGGCTGAGGGAAGGCCTCATTGCTCTTTGCAGCTCCCTGACAGGAGGTTGGAGCCAGGTGGGGGTTGGTCTTTTCTCCCAAGAGAACAAGTGATAGGACAAGAGGAAATGGCCTCAAGTTGCCCCAGTTGGGGGAGGTTTAGGTTGGACATGAGGAACAATTTCTTACCCAGAAGAGTTGTGCAGATCTGGCCCAGGGCAGTGATGGAGTCCCCATGCCTGGAGGGGTTTCAGAGCTGTGGAGATGGGGTGCTGAGGGCCATGGGTTGGTGGCAGTGCTGGGCTCTTGGTTGGGCTTGCTGAGCTGCAAGGTCTCTTCCAGCTGAAAGCATGGTGTGACTGCAGGGGGTTGCACTGTGGCTGCTCTTTGCCCCTGGCAGGCCTGAATCAGTCTGACTTGGCTCTGTTGTGCTTTGCCTGCAGGTTGAAAGCTGGAATCCTTTGACAGACACAGTGCCCATCCACTCCTGGATCCACCCCTGGCTGCCCCTGATGCAGGCCAGGCTGGAGCCCCTCTACTCCCCCATCAGAAACAAGCTGGCCAATGCCCTGCAGAAGTGGCACCCCAGTGACTCCTCTGCCAAGCTGATCCTGCAGCCCTGGAAGGATGTGTTCACCCCAGGGTCCTGGGAGGCTTTCATGGTCAAGAACATTGTGCCTAAGCTAGGTGAGACAAGCCCAACCCTGGTGGGACTTCTGCAGCCTGCTGGCTGGGCTCTGTCTTTCCATCTGAAGATGAGGAGGAACTTGTTCAAGGGTCACAGAGCAGGCTGCCCACAGAGGTTGTGGAGTCTCCACCTCTGGAGACTTTCAAGGCCTGCCTGGATGTGATCCTGCTTTGGCAGGGGGGTTGGACTCAACCTCCAGAGGTCCTTTCCACACCATTCTGTTAATTTTAGAATAGAATTAACCAGGTTGGAAAAGACCTTTGAGATCATCCAGTCCAACCTAGCACCCAGCACCATCTGATCAACTAAACCATGGCACCAAGCTCCCCATCCAGGCTCTTCATAAACACCTCCAGGGATGGGGACTCCACCACCTCCCTGGGCAGCACATCCCAATGGCCAATCTCTCTTGCTGGGAAGAATTGCTTCCTAACATCCAGCCAAAACCTCTCCTGGCACAGCTTGAGACTGTGTCCTCTTGTTCTGGTGCTGCTTGCCTGGGAGAAGAGATCAACCCCCACCTGGCTGCAACCTCCCTTCAGGTAGTTGCAGACAGCAAGAAGGTCTCCCCTGAGCCTCCTCTTCTGCAGGCTAAGCAACCCCAGCTCCCTCAGCCTCTCCTCCCAGGGCTGTGCTCCAGACCCCTCCCCAGCTTTGTTGCCCTTCTCTGGACACCTTCCAGCACCTCAGCATCTTTCCTAAACTGAGGGGCCCAGAACAAGACACAGGACTCCAGATGTGGCCTGAGCAGTGCTGAGCACAGGGGCAAGAACATCTGCAGCTGTCAGACAGCAGCAGGCTGTGAATGTCTCAGCTGCTGCTGGCTTCTTTTGTCCTGTGCTGATGCTTTCACCAGGAGGATTTGTAGAATCCCAGGATCTGTGTGGGTTGGAAGAGCCACACTGTGGGTTGGGTGATAGGTTGGACTTGATGATCTCAGAGGTCTTTTCCAACCTGGTTCGTTGTATTCTAAGGCCAATCAAAGTGTGGTCAGGTTCTTGTCTAACCTCTCCTTCCCTTATCTCCAGGGATGTGTTTGAATGAGCTCATCATAAACCCTCACCAGCAGCACATGGATGCCTTCTACTGGGTGATTGACTGGGAGGGGATGATCTCTGTCTCCAGCCTGGTTGGACTGCTGGAAAAACACTTCTTCCCCAAGTGGCTGCAGGTGAGAAGGACTGGAGGCTGAGGGGGATGGCATTGAGTCACTGTGCTGGGGTGACTCCTGCCCAGGAGCAGCTGAAATGGGTGAAGTCAGGAGACCTAACAGCAGCCTGCCAACACCTGAAGGGGGCTCAGAAGGAGGAGGGAGAGGGGCTGCTCACAAAGGATTGTAGGGATGGGTTGAGAGCTTTGAGGGCTTCAATGGCTTCAAAGTAGAGAAGAGTAGATTTAGATTGGAGGTTGGGAACAAGCTCTTTACCATCAGGGTGGTGGGACACTGGAACAGGTTGCCCAGGGAGGTGGTTGAGGCCCCATCCCTGGAGCCATTCAAGCTGAGACTTGACAGGGCTCTGGGCAGCCTGATCTAGTTGAGGATGTGGCACTTGATGCCATGGTTTAGTAGTCATGAGGTGTTGGGTGACAGGTTGGACTTGATGATCTCTGAGGTCTTTCCCAACCTTATTGTTTCTGTGAAAGCTCAGTGATAATTTAAGGGACAAGAAGGACTCTCCTCCATATTTGGCTGGAAGCCATTTCAGTGGCTGGCACTGGAGAAGAGACTTGCCATGGCTTTAATTCACTGGGTTCTATCAGAGAGAACTCCACTAATGGATCCTAGCCCAGGCCCTTGCTCTGGGCTGCTTTCCCTGGAGCTGTTCAGGGCAAAGCTTTGCTGGCCAGAACAAGTCTAGAGGCACCTTTGGACTTGTTCAGGAAACAACCTTCTGGCCAGCAAAGCTTTCTCTTCACTTCAAGAGGACTCCTATCCTCAGAAGGCTTGCTTGCATGTCTCACAGTGAGTATGAAGTACCTCACTATGAAAGAAATTTAAGCTGTGGCCTGGGTGAAGGAAAGAAGTCAGAGAGACCACAAGGTCAATGGGAGCGAGGCCAGCTGGGGGCCTGTGTCTAGTGGAGTACCTCAGGGGGTCAATACTGGGACCCCATCAGTGACCTGGATGAGGGCAGAGAGAGCTCTGTCAGCAAGCTGTGTGACATTTTGTACCTGCCCTTCATTTGCTCTCTCCTGTTTTGCAGGTGCTCTGCTCTTGGCTCAGTAACAGCCCCAATTACGAGGAGATCACCAAGTGGTACCTGGGCTGGAAGTCCATGTTCTCAGACCAAGTGCTGGCACATCCCTCCATCAAGGACAAGTTCAATGAAGCTCTTGACATCATGAACAGGGCTGTCTCCTCCAGTGTTGGTGGGTGGCTCGTGCTGATGGCTCTGCCCAAGAGGCTGGCTGCTGTGAGGCTGGGTTTAGACCCTGCCCTGCCCGTGATGAGGTGGCATCTCTAAGTGAGCAGTGACTTCAGAGTGGTTTTCTACCAGTGCCCACAAATAACCCTCTCTGAGGTGCTGCTCAGTTCTTCTGTGCTTCACTGAAGCAGGAACAGCTTTTGGGTGGCTGCCTGCCTGCCTGCACCATTGAGCCACTGATTGAATAGAATGGAATAGACCAGGTTGGAAAAGACCTTTGAGATCACAGAGTCCAACCTATCACCCAACACCATCTAATCAACTAAACCATGAGGATCTCTGAGGTCTTTTCCAACCTTATTGATTCTATGATTCCAAGCAGGACCTTATAGAACCATTAAGGCTGGAAAAGCCCTCCAAGATCATCAACCCACCACCATGGCCATCAAACCATGTCCCACAGTGCCCTGGCCACACGTTTCTTGAGCACCTCCAGGGATGGTGACTCCACCACTTCCCTGGGCAGCCCCTTCCAATCCCTGACTGCTTGCAGGAAGCAAACTGTTCCTCATCTCCAACCTAAACCTGGTTTGAGAGGTGTTGCCTCTCTACAGAGGACCTTCTCCTCAACCCCCCCTTTCTCTCTCTCCTCACCCCCCCCTTTCTCTCTCTCCTCACCCCCCCCTTTCTCTCTCTCCTCACCCCCCCCTTTCTCTCTCTCCTCACCCCCCCTTTCTCTCTCTCCTCACCCCCCCTTTCTCTCTCTCCTCACCCCCCCCCTTTCTCTCTCTCCTCACCCCCCCCTTTCTCTCTCTCCTCACCCCCCCTTTCTCTCTCTCCTCAACCCCCCCTTTCTCTCTCTCCTCACCCCCCCCTTTCTCTCTCTCCTCACCCCCCCTTTCTCTCTCTCCTCACCCCCCCCTTTCTCTCTCTCCTCACCCCCCCCTTTCTCTCTCTCCTCACCCCCCCCTTTCTCTCTCTCCTCACCCCCCCCTTTCTCTCTCTCCTCACCCCCCCCTTTCTCTCTCTCCTCACCCCCCCCTTTCTCTCTCTCCTCACCCCCCCCTTTCTCTCTCTCCTCACCCCCCCCTTTCTCTCTCTCCTCACCCCCCCTTTCTCTCTCTCCTCACCCCCCCCTTTCTCTCTCTCCTCACCCCCCCCCTTTCTCTCTCTCCTCAACCCCCCCCTTTCTCTCTCTCCTCAACCCCCCCCTTTCTCTCTCTCCTCAACCCCCCCCTTTCTCTCTCTCCTCAACCCCCCCCTTTCTCTCTCTCCTCAACCCCCCCCTTTCTCTCTCTCCTCAACCCCCCCTTTCTCTCTCTCCTCACCCCCCCCTTTCTCTCTCTCCTCAACCCCCCCCTTTCTCTCTCTCCTCAACCCCCCCCTTTCTCTCTCTCCTCAACCCCCCCCTTTCTCTCTCTCCTCACCCCCCCCCTTTCTCTCTCTCCTCACCCCCCCCCTTTCTCTCTCTCCTCAACCCCCCCTTTCTCTCTCTCCTCAACCCCCCCTTTCTCTCTCTCCTCACCCCCCCCTTTCTCTCTCTCCTCACCCCCCCCTTTCTCTCTCTCCTCACCCCCCCCTTTCTCTCTCTCCTCACCCCCCCCCCTTTCTCTCTCTCCTCAACCCCCCCCTTTCTCTCTCTCCTCAACCCCCCCCTTTCTCTCTCTCCTCAACCCCCCCCTTTCTCTCTCTCCTCAACCCCCCCCTTTCTCTCTCTCCTCAACCCCCCCTTTCTCTCTCTCCTCAACCCCCCCTTTCTCTCTCTCCTCACCCCCCAGGTGGCTACATGCAGCCGGGGGCCCGGGAGAACATCGCCTACCTGACGCACACGGAGCGCCGCAAGGACTTCCAGTACGAGGCGATGCAGGAGCGGCGGGAGGCGGAGACCATGGCGCAGCGCGGCATCGGGGCGGCCGCCGGCGCCGTGCCCATGAACTTCAAGGACCTGATCCAGACGAAGGCGGAGGAGCACAACATCGTCTTCATGCCGGTGATCGGCAAGCGCCACGAGGGCAAGCAGCTCTACACCTTCGGCCGCATCGTCATCTACATCGACCGCGGCGTCGTCTTCGTGCAGGGCGAGAAGACCTGGGTGCCCACCTCGCTCCAGAGCCTCATCGACATGGCCAAGTGAGGGCCTGGCCCCCTGCCCCATGGTGCTTGCGGTGGCAGAGAGCAGCCTACAGGCAGCCGGCTTGGGAAAGGCCTCAGCCATCATCCAGCCCAACCTGCTGCCCAGCACCTCATCGACATGGCCAAGTGAGGGCCTGGCCCCCTGCCCCATGGTGCTTGCGGTGGCAGAGAGCAGCCTACAGGCAGCCGGCTTGGGAAAGGCCTCAGCCATCATCCAGCCCAACCTGCCGCCCAGCACCTCATCGACACGGCCAAGTGAGGGCCTGGCCCCCTGCCCCGTGCTGCTTGCGGTGGCAAAGAGCAGCCTAGAGGCAGCCAGCTTGGGAAAGGCCTCAGCCATCATCCAGCCCAACCTGCCGCCCAGAACCTCATCGACACGGCCAAGTGAGGGCCTGGCCCCCTGCGCCGTGCTGCTTGCGGTGGCAAAGAGCAGCCTAGAGGCAGACGTCTTGGGAAAGGCCTCAGCCATCATCCAGCCCAACCTGCTGCCCAGCACTTCATCAACACGGCCAAGTGAGGGCCTGGCCCCCTGCCCCGCGCTGCTTGCGGTGACAAAGAGCAGCCTAGAGGCAGCCGGCTCGGGAAAGGCCTCAGGCATCATCCAGGCCACCCTGCCGCCCAGCACCTCCTGACTAACTGAACCCTGGCTCCAGGTGCCGTGTCCAGTGCCCTCTCAAGCGCCTCCAGGGATGGGGACTCCACCAGCTCCCTGGGCAGCCTGTTCCAAGGGCCAATAACTCTTCCTGGGAAGAACTTTCTCCTCACAGCCTAAACCTCCCCTGGCACAGCTTGAGACTGTGTCCTCTTGTTCTGCTGCTGCTTGCCTGGGAGAAGAGACCAACCCCCACCTGGCTACAACCTCCCTTCAGGTAGTTGTAGAGAGCTGCTTCTCCAGGCTAAACAACCCCAGCTCCCTCAGCCTCTCCTCCCAGGGCTGTGCTCCAGACCCCTCCCCAGCCTCATTGCCCTTCTACAGGTGGTAGGTTTGTAGATAGTGCCACCTCTTATTCCTCAGAGTTGCTGCTCAGATGCAATGGTAGCTCTGGTTCCAGTCAGGGCTAAGGGAGGAAGGAGTGATTCCAACCCTGGCATCAGCAGTAGTGTGGCCAGCAGGACCAGGGCACTGGTGAGGCCACATCTGTTGAGTGCTGCGTTCAGTTTTGGGCCCCTTGCTCCAAGAACATTGAGTGGGCTAGAGCCTGGCCAGAGCAGGGCAGTAAAGCTGGTGAAGGGTCTGCAGAACAGGGCTGGGGAGGAGCAGCTGAGGGAAGTGGAGTTGTTCAGCCTGGAGGAGGAGGCTGAGGGGAGACCTCATTGTTCTCTACAGCTCCCTGCCAGGAGGCTGGAGCCAGGTGGGGGTTGCTCTCTTCTCCCTACTAACAAGCAATAGGACAAGAGGAAATGGCCTCCAGTTGCCCCAGCAGAGGTTTAGGTTGGACTTGAGGAACAATTTCTTCCCCTGGAGAGTTGTCAAGGCCAGGCCCAGGCTGCCCAGAGCAGTGGTGGAGTCCCCATGCCTGCAGGGGTTTCAGAGCCATGGGGATGTGGTGCTGAGAGCCTTGGTTTAGTGCTGGGCAGGCAGTGCTGGGCTCAGGGTTGGCCTGGATGACCTGAAAGGTCTCTTCCAAGCAAAACAATTCTATGAACTCCTCAATCCAGCTCCTGGCTCCCATTCCCTTTCCCAGTGAGTCCAGTGTCTGGCACCCAGCATCAGTGGTGCCAATGGTGCCATCATGGCCAGCAGCAGGGGCTGGGCTCCACTGTGCTTTGTATCTGTTTGTACCTATTTAATTGTATTCCTATTTCCATTACAGCTGATTCAGTTTGTTTCCTACCCCTCACTCTCTCTCCCTTCCCTTGAGGCAGGAGAAGGCTTCAGGCAGGTCCTTGGCCACTCCTCTGGTGGCCTGACTAGCCCCTAACAGGTGCCAGAGGGGGGAGCAGGAGCAGTTGGTGCAGTGCAGATGGTGTCACAGGCAGCTGCAGTCACAGCTCTGCTGCAGCTGAGTCCAACCCAGCTTTACCTTTTATTAAATAACCCAGATACAACAAACGTCCCAGGGCTTGGCTGCTGCTGCCTTTGATGCTGGCACCAGCTTGATCTCAGCTGTGCAGGAGCTGCTGTGGAAGGAGACACAGCCCCAAGGTTTCCTCCTCCCTGCTGCAGAGAGGGGTCAGGGCTCAGCTGCGATGGGGCTGCACCCCTGGGCTTTGTCCTCCCTCCTGATGATCTCCAGGTTGTCACAGTCCTCATATGTTGGCTCCTCCACAAAGTCCCAGACCTCAGGGGAGAGCTCCTGCAGCTTCTCCAAGGGAAACCAGTGGATGGAGGTGTCATTAAAGGTGTCCAGGTACTGAGGGTGGGCTGGGAGTGCCACTTCCTCTGTCACCTTCAGGACCTAAAGAGCATTTGGAGAGAGAGTTGTATGAGGCAGAAGCTTCCTGCAAAGTGCAGCCTGTGAAGGGTAAGATGATGTCAACTTCAATCCTGTGTGCAGCAGGGTGGGGGTTGGAAGGGGCCTCTGGGGCACCCACAGCAGCTTGCCCAGGAGCACAACATTCAGGGGGGTTTGGAAGGAGGAGACCACAACCTCTCTGGGCAGCCTGCCCCAGCAGCCTCACACCAAAGTTTCTCCTCCTGTTCAGGTAGAACCTCCTGGGTTCCAGTTGTGCCTTGTCCTGCCCCTGGGCACCCCTGACAAGAGCCTGGCCTCATCTTCTTGCTCTCCACAGATCCTTTAGCTCTGGCTGAGCATTGGTCTGATCCCCTCTGGGGCTGCTCTTCTCCAGGCTCAACAGCCCCAGGGCTCTCAGCCTTTCCTCCTCACAGAGATGCTCCAGGTCCCTCAGCAGCTTTGGAGCCTCTGCTGGACTCTCTCCAGTAGTTCCCTGTCTCTCTTGATCTGGGGAGCCCAGAACTGTGCCTGGTCCTCTGGGACAGAGCAGAGGGGGAGGAGAACCTCCCTTAACCTGCTGGCCACACTCCTCTCCATGCACTCCAGGAGACCCTTGGCTTTCCTGGCCACAAGGGCACATTGCTGGCTCATGGGCAACTTGTTGCCCAGCAGCACTCCCAGGTCCCTCTCCAGAGAGCTGCTTCCCAGCAGGTCCCCCCTCACCTGTCCTGGTGCAGGGGGTTATTCCTCCCCAGGTGCAGGACCCTCCACTTGCCCTGCTTGAACTTCATGAGGTTTCTTTCCCCCAGCTCTCCAGCCTGTCCAGCTCTCAGGAGAGCTGAGAGGAGACTCCAGAGCCCCTCTGGGCAGCCTGCTCCAGGGCTCCAGCAGCCTCACACCAAAGAAGTTTCTCCTCCTGTTCAGATGGAATCCCCTGGGTTCCAGTTTTGCCCCCTGTCTATCATCAGCAAACTGTTTGAGTGTCATCTCCACCCCTTCATCCAGGCTGTTGATGAAGATGCTGAACAAGGGTGGGCCCAGCACTGACCCCAGGCACCACAGGAGCCTCCTCAAGTGATTCAATTTTATACTGCAGCAGCCAGGAGAAAAGGTTTTTGCAATGAAGCATCCTCTACAACTCCTTTCTCATGGAAAGAAGGGGGGAAAAAGGTGCTGTGTCCACACAACACCACTGAGAAGTTAGCATCTCCTACCTTTGCTATGTAGGAATAATCTCTCCTCAAGATTCTTGGCAGCAACCTAGAACAAAAGGTCCCCAGTGTTAGATGTGATGCTCCTGGGAGTTCACCCAACTCTCTAGGACAGGAAAGGTGGAAGCTTGAGGAGGGCAGATTTAGACTGGGCAAGAAATTCTTTCCAGGGAGCAGGGGGAGACAGTGGAACAGGTTGCCTAGGGAGGTTGTGGATGCTCCCTCCCTGGAGGTGTTCAAGGCCAGGCTGGATGAGGCCTTGAGCAACCTGCTCTAGAGGGAGGTGTCCCTGCCCGTGGTAGGGGGGTTGGAGCTAGGGGGATCTGTAGGGACCCTCCCAGCCCTTCATTAATCCATGAATCTATACAACAGCAAGATGGAAAGGAGCAGAACGTGGAAATCGCTGTCAGGAGCAGCAGGACAAAGGGGTGAAAGGCAGGCAGGAGGAGCAGGGAGCTGCACATACCGTTCCTCGATGCCTCTGAAGCTGTTCCCGATGATCACCAGCTTGGGCAGGGCCCCCAGGGACCAGTTCCTCCACAGCAGGTTGTTGTACAGGGCATTCCCACAGTGCACCATGTAGAACAGCGTGGCTGAGCCCTCAATGTCGTGCTTGCCCTCCTGCCCACCGTGAGCAAACGGTGCCCATTACACCAGGGGGCTGCCACTGTCCCCATCCTGTGCTTCCCCTCCTGCCCACCGTGAGCAAATGGTGCCCATGACACCAGGGGGCTGCCACTGCCCCCCCCCCCCCCCGTGTTTCCCCTCCTGCACCTTAAGCCAGCTGGTCCCACTGCAGCAGGGACCGGGTGCTGCTCCCGCCCCCCTGCCCTCCCTCCTGCCCTGGTTCCCGTTACACCGGCTGGCGATTGGTGCCCTTACCCGCCGTGCTTCCCTTCCTGCGCCTTAAACCAACCGGTGCCGTTACAGCAAGGGCTGCGTGGTGCCCCCAACCCCACTCCCCGTGCTTCTCCTCCTGCCCGGTTCACCGTACAGCGGCGGCCGGATGCTGCGGCCATCCCGGGGCTGCGGGATCCCCGTAGGGCCGGTCACTCTGAGTGGGACCGCGGCGGTCCCGGGTGGGAGGCGTGCAGCCCCGCTCACCTCGTTCTCCGGGAGCAGCCGCAGCCCCAGCTCCGCCAGCACCGCCGCCTCCTGCTCCGAGAACACGGGGTCGAACAGGGAGCACCGGCCCGGCGGCACCTGCGGGAAGAGCGGCGGCTGTGAGCGAGGGGCTGGGGCACAGAGACCGCCCCGCTCCCGGCTCCGCTGCTCACCCCCAGCTCCTCCAGCAGCAGCAGCAGGAAGGCGAGCTGCTCCCGGGCGATGGGGCAGCCGCCGAACCGGCCCAGCCCGTAGCAGACGCAGCGGGCGGGGGTCTCCGCGCTGCCGCCCAGCCGGGCCCGCACGGCCCCTGCGGACACGGAGAGGAGAAGAAGAGGGGCGTGAGGCGCGGGCAGGGAGGCGGAGGGACGGTTCCGTTTCCCCTCCTCCTCGCCACCCCACACGCACCGGCGCTCGCCGCCCAGAAGCCGGAGCTCAGCAGACCGTCCCTGCGGGGAGAGCGCAGCGTCAGCGGGCCCGGAGGGGGCGCACGAAGCGGACACACGCGGGGCCGCCGCGGGGACTCACCGGGCCTCTCGCAGCCGCCTCAGCACCGCTCCGCCGTCCTCCGCCACCTCATCCGTCCGGCCCCCCCGCCGCCGCCTTCTCCTCCTGCCCGCGGCCGCCATGTGCCGCTCGGCCCCGCCCGGCCCCTCTGGGCCCCTCCCGGCCCCTCTCGGCCACCGTAGCGCCGGCGGCGCCCGGGCCGCTGTCACGTGACCGGAAGCGGCGGGTCCCGGCGGCTGCGGCGGGTCCCAGCGGCTGGACGCCTCCGTGACACACACACACACACCCCGGCCCCCCATGGCCCGTCCCGCTCCTCCGGAGCCCAGCTCAGCGCCGTGGTGAGCCCCCATGGACCCCCTGTGGGCCCCCCCGGGCCGGGCCCCCCGCGTCTCCCGCTCCTTGCCTCTCGGTACCGCCGCTGCCGCCGCCCCCGCCTCGTTTCTCCCGCTTCCGACAGGGAACGGAGGCAGCACCGCAACGGGCAGCGCTTCCCAGGGGCCCGGCCGCGCTGGGAGCAGCACCCGCAGCGCTGAGGAGGCAGCGCCGGGCGCTCGGCAGCGGCTTTGGGCCCTCTGCTGAGAATGGTTCCAGGGGGGGCGGGGAGGGCGTTTTGGGGCTGAATTGGCCTTTTCCGCTTAGAACCAGAGAATTGCTAGTGTTAGGAAGGGACTTCAAGGATCAGCCAGTTCCAACCCCCTGCCATGGCCAGGGACACCTCACACTACAGCAGGTTGCTCGCAGCCACATCCAGCCTGGCTACAAACACCTCCAGGCATGAGGCTTCCACCACCTCCCTGGGCGACCTGTGCCAGCCTCTCACCACCCTCATAGGGAACAACTTCTTCCTAACATCCAGTCTCAAATCTACCCACTTCTAGTTTTGTTCCATCCCCCCCCAGTCCTATCCCTCCCTGACACCCTCAAAAGTCCCTCCCCAGCTTTCTTGTAGCCCCCTTCAGACACTGGAAGGCCACAATTAGGTCTCCTTGGAGCCTTCTCCTCTCCAGACTGCACAGCCCCAACTCACTCAGTCTGTCCTCGTAGCGAGGTGCTCCAGCCCTCTGCTCATCCTCATGGCCCTTCTCTGGACACACTTCAGCTTCACCTCCTGAGCTGCCCCTTCCCTTGGACTCCAGAAATCATCTGTTCCTGCTGCAGAGCTCTTATGTGCAAAGCTGCTAACCAGCTACAGCTAGTTGCAAGGAGCTGTAACCAGCTCCTTACTATCAGGAGTGGACAGAAAGTGGGTTTGCATATGTACAGCCTTGAAACTAGGAGCTCAATGCCATCACACTGTAGGCTGTCTCACCCCAGAATCATTGCAGGCTGAAGAAGACCTTCAAGACCATCACCAGGAGTCTTCCACCTTGTGCTCACTGTGCCTCTGGTTGAACTAGCAGCAGCAGGCTGTGGGAGCTGTTTGGCCCCTGTGCTTAGTGAGGTGTATTTTGCAGGCTCAGAGTAAGAGAGCATCTCCCAAGTCCCTGTCTCCTGCCTCATGTCTTAGCTGCAGGGTTAGAGGCTCTTAAGGCCATTCAGTTGGTTCAGTTGATTGCTGTGGGCCCCTTTCAGTGCTGCTTTCCTGCCTTAGGTCAGAGTGATTGGAGCCAAATCAGGTCTCTCTTCATCCATAACAATCTTTCTGTTGCCTTTTGCTTAACACAAAGGAGAGGGGGAAGCTTCCCACCATCTCTGATGCCTCTTTGCCTTGCTTTTTTTTCAGGTGGAATTACTTCTTCCTTTATGATGGCTCAAAGGTGAAGGGAGAAGGAGACCCCACAAGTGCTGGCATTTGTTATTTCTACCCCCCTCAGGTAATGGCTGTGCTTATTGCAGTGCCTGTGTTGAGCCAGTGCTGATGATTCTGGTTCAGGAGGAGCAGACAGGCTTCCATGTGGAGCTCTGGATCCATTCCTCCTTCCCATGAGCCTTAAGGAAGCTCTTGGCACTGGAACTAGCTGGGGTTGGGCATAGAAGTTCCTGAGCTGTGGCTGGGCAGGGTGGTGGTCCCTGTTCCTTCAACCTCCAGCAGTGTCCAGGGCTGCTCTGGTGGCATGGATTGTGACACACAAGGGATGAAAGTGTCCCCCCCACCAGATAAAAAAGGGCAATCCAGTTGTGTTTGCCCCCAAAATTCCTTCTGCTGCCGCATTTCAACACCAGCAGAAACTTCTTTGGTGTGAGGCTGCTGGAGCCCTGGAGCAGGCTGCCCAGAGGGGCTCTGGAGTCTCCTCTCAGCTCTCCTGAGAGCTGGACAGGCTGGAGAGCTGGGGGAAAGAAACCTCATGAAGTTCAAGCAGGGCAAGTGGAGGGTCCTGCACCTGGGGAGGAATAACCCCCTGCACCAGGACAGGTGAGGGGGGACCTGCTGGGAAGCAGCTCTCTGGAGAGGGACCTGGGAGTGGTGGTGGGCAACAAGTTGCCCATGAGCCAGCAATGTGCCCTTGTGGCCAGGAAAGCCAAGGGTCTCCTGGAGTGCATGGAGAGGAGTGTGGCCAGCAGGTTAAGGGAGGTTCTTCTCCCCTTCTGCTCTGTCCTAGAGGACCAGGCACAGCTCTGGGCTCCCCAGATCAAGAGAGACAGGGAACTACTGGAGAGAGTCCAGCAGAGGCTCCAAAGCTGCTGAGGGACCTGGAGCATCTCTGTGAGGAGGAAAGGCTGAGAGCCCTGGGGCTGTTGAGCCTGGAGGAGAGCAGCCAGAGGGGATCAGACCAATGCTCAGCCAGAGCTAAAGGATCTGTGGAGAGCAAGAAGATGCCAGGCTCTTGTCAGGGGTGCCCAGGGGCAGGACAAGGGGCACAACTGGAACCCAGGAGGTTCCACCTGAACAGGAGGAGAAACTTCTTTGGTGTGAGGCTGCTGGAGCCCTGGGGCAGGCTGCCCAGAGAGGTTGTGGAGCCTCCTCCTGTGGAGAGCTTCCAAACCCCCCTGAATGTTGTGCTCCTGGGCAAGCTGCTGTGGGTGCCCCTGCTTGAGCAGGGGGCTTGGACTGGATGATGCCCAGAGGTCCCTTCCAACCCCCACCCTGCTGGGCTTCAGGGATTCCCTGGTTAGATCCAGACCTGGGAGTCGGATTGATTCGTCCCTGAGGCACAGAACCACCGAGTTGTGTGGGTTGGAAGAGACCTCCAAGACCACCAAGTCCCCCCCCCAAGTGCAGCAGTGATGTTTGTTGGTTCCCAAGCCCTTCCAGAAGGAGGGAACTGAGGCCTTTCTCCCCTGCCTTCCTGGACAGAGCCTCCCTGAGCAGCAGGAGCTGCTGTGCGGGCAGGTGGCCGGCGTGGTGCGCTGCGTGGCCGAGATCTCCGGAGCTCCTCCCAGCCTCATCCGCCTCAGGAAGCTCAAGTTTGCTGTTGTGCTGGATGGAGACTACCTCTGGGTGAGTCCAGGAGGTCTGGAGAGGAGTCCCAGAGGGAAAGCAGAGCCTGAACCAGCTGTGGCAGGCCAAGAGGACTTTGCTTTCCCCGGGGCGTGGGCTGCACACCCGGAGCCGAGGTGGGAGCTTGTCAGGGCACAGCCTCTCCTGGCAAGGTAGCATCAGTGCTGCTTTCCACAGCCCTGCAGCCCCTTGCTGTGGGCATTTCAGCTGCTCTGTGCACAGCTTCATGTGCCCCATGCTCTTTAACATCTTTATTGATGGTCTGGATGAGGGCATTGAGTCCAGCATCAGTAAATGTGCAGACAACACCAAGCTGGGGGCAGGAGTTGAGCTGCTGGAGGGCAGAGAGGCTCTGCAGAGGGACCTGGACAGGCTGGGCAGAGGGGCAGAGGCCAAGGGCAGGAGATTGAACACAGCCAAGTGCCAGGTTCTGCACTTTGGCCACAGCAACCCCAGGCAGTGCTACAGGCTGGGGACAGAGTGGCTGAGAGCAGCAAGGCAGAGAGGGACCTGGGGGTGCTGGTTGGTGGTAGGCTGAACATGAGCCTGCAGTGTGCCCAGGGGGCCAAGAAGACCAAGGGCATCCTGGCCTGGATCAGGAACAGTGTGGCCAGCAGGAGCAGGGAGCTCATTCTGCCCTGTGCTCAGCACTGCTTAGGCCACACCTTGAGTCCTGTGTCCAGTTCTGGGCTCCTCAGTTTAAGAAGCACATTGAGACACTTGAAGGTGTCCAGAGAAGGGCAATGAGGCTGGGGAGAGGCCTTGAGCACAGCCCTGTGAGGAGAGGCTGAGGGAGCTGGGGTTGCTTAGCCTGGAGAAGAGGAGGCTCAGGGGAGAACTTCTTGCTCTCTCCAACTCCCTGCAGGGAGGTTGTAGCCAGGTGGGGGTTGGTGTCCTTCCAGGCAAGCAGCAGCAGAACAAGAGGACACAGTCTCAAGCTGTGCCAGGGGAGGTTCAGGCTGGCTGTTAGGAAGAAGTTCTTCCCAGCAAGAGAGATTGGCCATTGGGATGTGCTGCCCAGGGAGGTGGTGGAGTCACTGTGGCCAAAGTGCAGCCCCTGGCACTTGGACTTGCTCCTGTCTGTGCCAGGCCTCTTCTGTGGGTGTTTTGAGTTGGTTTTTTTTCACCTGACTGGTGGCTCTGGGGGATGTTTGAGTGCCAGAGAGCTGCTCACACACCTTTGGAAGTGGTGAGAGCTGTTCTCAGCTGGGTTTTGTCACTGACCATTCTTCCTTCCTGTGTTGAAGGTTCTGGGCTGTGCTGTTGAGCTCCCTGATGTCAGCTGTAGGAGGTTCCTGGAGCAGCTGATCAGTCTCTTCACCTTCTACAATGGTCCTGTGCACCATGCCTACATGGTAACTAAAGCCCAGCAGCCCTGGGGGTCCTGCCCAGGAGGACCATCCCCCCTTGCCCTGTCACAACAGGCCCTGCTCCAAAGCCTGTCCCCAGCTTTCCTCTTGGCCCCTTTCAGCCACCAGCAGTTCTCCCTGGAACCTTCTCTTCTCCAGGCTGAACAACCACAAACTCTCTCAGCCTTGGCCTCACAGCAGAGGGCTTCTAGCCTTAGACTGCTGCTGTGGCCTCCTCTGGACCTGCTCCAACAGGTCCATGTCCTCCTTGTGCTAAGGGCTGCTGGGATGAGGAAGAGATCTCAAACACTTCCCCTGCTGGCCAAGCTCTGCCCAGGCATACAGGTGCTGCTTCTTCCCTCAGGCTGTCTCCCTGCCAGCCAGGGTCAGAGCAAGCTGAGAGATGAAGGAGCTGGGACCTGCAGCAGTGTGGGGCCTCACCCTCCTCTTGCTGGCTGCTAAACCTTCCTGAGGTGCTCAGCTTAAAGCAGTTTGCTCTCAGCATCACAGAGTGATGGAATGGCAGGTTGGAAGGGTCCCCCAAGGATCACCTGGTGCCACCTTTCTAGTGGAGCTGAGAAGAGCTGGCCCAGCACCCTGGCAAGCTGAGTCTTCAAGCTGCCCAGTGTGGGGGAATCCACCACTGCCCCTGGGGGAGAGCATCTGCACCTGCCTCCTGCCCCAGCAAGCTTTGGCCCTTACAGGGACTGTCCCACCCTGCTTGTGTCTAAGCCCCTGGCTGTGTGCAGGCCTGTGCAGTGACAGCCATGTGGGCTTTTGTCCTCCTCAGGTGTCTTCTCAGGAGGCCCTGAGCAAGCAGTGGGACAGATACATTGAACACATCCAAAGGAACACCAGTGACCTCCACAAGATCTTCAATGCCCTCTGGAATCTGGACAAAAGCAAGGTGAGAGCAGGTGCTCTGCAGCCCCTGCCTCTGGAGCTGCCCCAGGGCCAAGGGCTCTGTGTTGGCTGGCTGCTTTCAGCATTCCCCAGGAGGCTCTGGCCTAACTTGCTGTGCTTCTCCCCCCTCCTCTAGGTGGACCCCCTGCTTCTCCTGAAGGCAGCTCTGATCTTGCAGACCTGCCAGCGTTCTCACCATGTCTTGGCAGGCTGCATTCTCTACAGGGGCTTGTGAGTAAAACCAGAGGGTATCCAGGGGGCTGGCTCAGCCCTTCAGCCTGCCCCTGCCCAGGGCTGGGTGTCACCCAGAGCTGCTTTGTTGGCCCAGAGCTAAAACCAGCAGGAGGTTTGCCTGAGCTGAGTGCAGCTGCCCCAGGGGAAAGAAGAGAACAGAAGTCCTGGTGGGCCCCCCTCAGCTCCTGCTTTGGGGGTTGTGTTAGCTCCTGCCCATGTCTGGGGCTTCAACCCTTGCAGAGTGGCAGGGCCAGGAGTGGTGAGTGTGGGAGGGCCTGAGAGACTGCCCCAGAGATCTGCCAGCTGTGGAATGGGGACCTGCAGCACCAGACTCCAAGTGAGAGCCTGGTGTGAGCCTCACTGCTGGCTCTGCCCTTCATGAGCTGCTGGCTGAGCTTCAGGAGATGACTCTGCTCATGGGTAGGGTAGGGTAGGAACAGAATAGAATAGAATAGGAATGGAATAAAATAGAGTGGAATAGAATAGAATGAACCATGTTGGAAAAGACCTCAGAGATCATCCAGTCCAACCTCTCACCCAACACCATCTAATCAACTAACCCATGGCACCAAGCACCCCATCCAGGCTCTTCCTAAACACCTCCAGGGATGGGGACTCCACCACCTCCCTGGGCAGCACATTCCCATGGCCAATCTCTCTTGCTGGGAAGAACTTCTTCCTAACAGCCAGCCTGAACCTCCCCTGGCACAGCTTGAGACTGTGTCCTCTTGTTCTGGTGCTGCTTGCCTGGGAGAAGAGACCAACCCCCTCCTGGCTACAACCTCCCTTCAGGGAGTTGCAGAGAGCAAGAAGGTCTCCCCTGAGCCTCCTCTTCTCCAGGCTAAGCAACCCCAGCTCCCTCAGCCTCTCCTCCCAGGGCTGTGCTCCAGACCCCTCCCCAGCTTTGTTGCCCTTCTCTG
Source organism: Dryobates pubescens (assembly GCF_014839835.1). Taxonomy (NCBI): domain Eukaryota; kingdom Metazoa; phylum Chordata; class Aves; order Piciformes; family Picidae; genus Dryobates; species Dryobates pubescens. The sequence continues at coordinate 5,072,993 of NC_071636.1, forward strand.
GACACCTTCCAGCACCTCAACATCTTTCCTAACCTGAGGAGCCCAGAACTGGACACAGGACTCAAGGTGTGGCCTGAGCAGTGCTGAGCACAGGGCAGAATGAGCTCCCTGCTCCTGCTGGCCACACTGCTGCTGGTGCAGGCCAAGCTAACTTTGGTTTGTCCTTCTAGGATTGTGAGCACCCAGCTGCCACCTTCTCTCACTGCCAAAGTTCTTCTCCAAGGAGATGAGTCTCCAGGCCAGGTAGGTGTCCCAGCCTGCATTGCAGATACCCAGCTGTGAGGACGTGCTGGGGAAGCTCTTGTCATGTAGATCCTACATCTGCCACCACTGGGAAGGCCAAATCTTGATGGTGATGCTAAAGGCTTTGATTTGGGGGCCTACAAGAAAGCTGGGGAGGGACTTTTGAGGCTGTCAGGGAGGGATAGGACTGGGGGGGATGGAACAGAACTAGAAATGGGGAGATTCAGGTTGGATGTTAGGAAGAAGTTGTTGCCCATGAGGGTGGTGAGAGCCTGGCACAGGTTGCCCAGGGAGGTGGTGGAAGCCTCATCCCTGGAGGTGTTTGCAGCCAGGCTGGAGGTGGCTGTTAGCAACCTGCTGTAGTGTGAGGTGTCCCTGCCCATGGCAGGGGGTTTGGAGCTGGCTGAGCCTTGAGGTCCCTTCCAGCCCTGACAAGTCCATGATTCTCTGTTACAACTGAGGAAGGTTTCAAACCCTCAGCACTGGGAATTTTTTTTGGGGGGGGAAGGATTTTAGGTCTTTAACATCTTGCATTTCCTGGGGTCTCACCTCTGTGATGTTTTGCTGAGCTCTTTTCCCCAAGCTTAGGTTCCCAGTGTCCAGTCTGCAAAGCAGCCCCCTGCAAGTGGCAAACAGTTGCAGTTGTGTGGCTGCCAAACCCTGTCAGTACTGAATATTTGTGTGATTCCAGCTCTTCCACACAAGAGCTGTCAAGAGCTCCATCTGAAGGGGGCTTCTGCTCCTCCTCTGGCTGAGTGAGGCAGGGTTCTGTCCCCCTGGGCAGGCAGTGACAGTGCTGGCAGACCGTGGGCTTTGTCCTTGCCCTCGGATGTGCTTTGCTCCTTGGGAAGCCCTCTTGGCTTTGAGGGCTCCCTAAGGAGCACATCCATGCCCAGCATGGTGAAACAGTGCCAGCAGGTGTTGAGAGGGGTGGTCTGGGCTCTGCTGGAGGGCTGGAGAAGGTGTCCTGGTGTTGAGTCATCCCCCAGAGCTGATTCTTGCCTCTTCTTTCAGAGCGAGCCCGGAGGTGAGGAGCAGCAGGACCCCGGTGAGCATCCAGCTTCACAGCCCTGGTTGCCAAGTGCACAGCAGCAGCACATGGACAACCTTCTGGGGCTACATTCTCCCCAGCCAGGGCACGAGCTGGGCCTGGGAGGTCGGCATCCAAGCTGTGGCTGGGTGCAGGAGCTCCATCCCCGAGGGCTGCTGCTGCCACTAGTCAGCGTGTGCCAGTGGGTGGTGTGTGCTCAGAACCAGCTCCTTGCTTTGGCTGAGCAAAGGAATTTGCTCTTTTTGGGTTTCATTGTCAGTTTTTGCAGACTCCAGACACGAATCCCAGCTCCCCATGTGCCTGCTTGGCTGCTGGTGGAGCCCTGGGAGCAGATGGCTGAAGCTCGCAGCCCAAACCTTCCCTCCACGCTCCGCAGCAGCAGTTGATAGAGGCTCTGCCAGCTTGGCCAGGGAAGGGAAGCACCCAGGGAAAGCTCAGCTGTGTGAGGAGGCTGAGGAAATGGAGCCCAGGAGATGTGGGCAGTTGGTGGTGACCCAGCATGATGGCATGCCTGCTCCTGCAGAAGGCTTTGGGCTGATCATAGAATCAAGCAGGTTGGGAAAGACCTCAGAGATCATCAAGTCCAACCTCTCACCCAGCACCATCTGATCAACTCAACCATGGCACCAAGGGCTTCATCCAGGCTCCTCCTAAACACCTCCAGGGATGGGGACTCCACCACCTCCCTGGGCAGCACATCCCAATGGCCAATCTCTCTTGCTGGGAAGAACTTCTTCCTAACATCCAGCCTGAACCTCCCCTGGCACAGCTTGAGACTGTGTCCTCTTGTTCTGCTGCTGCTTGCCTGGGAGAAGAGACCAACCCCCTCCTGGCTACAACCTCCCTTCAGGGAGTTGTAGAGAGCAAGAAGGTCTCCCCTGAGCCTCCTCTTCTCCAGGCTAAGCAACCCCAGCTCCCTCAGCCTCTCCTCCCAGGGCTGTGCTCCAGACCCCTCCCCAGCCTCATTGCCCTTCTCTGGACACCTTCAAGTGTCTCAATGGCCTTATATTGAGGGGCCCAGAACTGGACACTGATGGAGGAGTCTGGTTTCTGCTCTCCATGCCTAGGCAAGCTGCACCAGGGGAAGCTTAGGCTCAAGGTGAGGAGAAAGCTCTTCCCAGAGTGAGAGCTTGGCCTTTGGAATGTGCTGCCCAGGGAGGTGGTGGAGTCCCCACCCCTGGAGGTGTTCAAGGGGGGATTGGATGTGGCACTTGGAGCCAGGGTTTAGTTGTCAGGAGGTGCTGGGTGCCAGGTTGGACTGGATGATCTGTGAGGTCTTCTCCAAGCTGGCTGGCTGGCTGTGTGGCTCTGTGAGGTGAGGCTCAGCCTGCTCTGCTCTCGCAGGGTGCCGGTGGCCGCAGGGTGTCCGCGTCATCCCGGTGTTCCTGACGGGAGAGGAGGCCTCAGTGCTCCAGCACTTCCCCCTGGAGTGGATGACAAGGTGGGATATCACTCTGAGGCCCAGTGAGCCTCTTAGAGAATGGAAGCAAAACTAGAAATGGGCTGGAGCTGCTCTGCTGTGAGCACAGACTGAGGGAATTGGGGCTGTACAGTCTGGAGAAGAGGAGGCTCCCAGGAGACCTCTTTGTGGCCTTCCAGTGTCTGCAGGGGGCTACAAGAAAGCTGGGGAGGGACTTTGGAGGCTGTCAGGGAGGGATAGGACTGGGGGGGATGGAACAGAACTAGAAATGGGGAGATTGAGATTGGATGTTGGGAAGAAGTTCTTCCCCGTGAGGGTGGTGAGAGCCTGGCACAGGGAGGTGGTAGAAGCCTCATCCCTGGAGGTGTTTGCAGCCAGGCTGGATGTGGCTGTGAGCAACCTGCTGTAGTGTGAGGGGCTGGAACTGGCTGATCCTTGAGGTCCCTTCCAACCCTAACCATTCTGTGAATGCCAGAATGGTTTGGCTTGGGAGAAGCCCTCTTAAGATCATTGAGTCCAGCTGCTGGCCCAACACCACCGTGGCCATCAAACCCTGTCCCCAGGTGTCATGTCCACACATTTCCTGGACACCCCTTCCCCCCACTTGGAGCAGAGGAGCTGACAGGAGGCACTGGCTCCTCTCTTACCATTTTCTCTGGCAGTCAGACTCTCCTCTGGCTCTTCAAGCTGCCTGAGGTCTCCCAGGCTGGACATCTCTGTGGTGAAGCAGCCTGAAGCTGCTCTTCCCCAAGTCCAGGTTGTGATGTTCTGTTGTTTCTCAGCTCACAGCTGCTGCCTGTGTGCCCTGTCAGTGAGGGAGTGCCACTCCCAGGAGCCCCCAGGGCACCTCTGGTAGACCTTACCCCCACCCTTTCCAGGGGCAGATGTGTTTTGTAGCAGAGGACAGGGCAGCTATTGAACACTGCCAGGGAGTGATGGTGTCCTGAGCTATGTGATGACTTCAACCAGCTCGGTTTCATCAACTTGGCATCTCCCACTAGGTCCCCAGCAGGCCCTGGAGGGGAGAAGAGAGAGAAGAATGCTCTGGAGGTTTCAGAGTTAGCAGGAGACCTGAATGAGCTCTCTGTGCAAGCCTCCAGCCCAGCTGCACCAGAGGATGCTGTGCCCTCCAGCAGCCCTTTGCAGGCCTTCGCCATAGTGGGAGCCAGCACAAAGGCTTCTCCAGCTGCAGAGCTGACCAGCCCAGGCAGCAGGAGCTCAGAGCTTGGTGGAAATTCATCCTTGCCAGCAGAGAGAGACACAGAGCAGCTGCCCAGCCCTGCCACACTCCATGCTGCAGGCCCATACCTGCCTGGCTTTGCCTTTCCAAACCCTTATGCCCTCCAGGAGCAGCGAAGTCAGAGACGGAGCCAATCCCTCCTGGACTCCAAGCAATGTGGTCTCCTAAGCTCTCCAGCCAGTGGCAGTCCAGCTCTTGGCTCTCTGGCCCAAGGGCTGGGCAGAAGGAAGACAAGCCAGCAAGATGAGCAAAGGACTCTGAGCCCAAGTGGTGTCCCTGGAGAAAGCAGAGGTGGAGCTGGGGGCAGCCTGCAGGGTTTGGACTCTGCAGCCGGCGCCGGCCGGCCGGAGCCGCAGGGCAGCCGGCTGCCGGCTCCTGAGCCTCAGGAGAGCCTGCCTGCTGAGCCAGCAGGGAGCACAGCCTGGCCCAGCAGCACAGAGAGGGGCTGGCCACCTCAGCTGGGCAGTCTGGGAGGCCAGGCTGGCGTGGAGCCGGGCAGGCCGTGCCAGCCGTTGAAGATGAGCTTGTACGTCCACTGCCTGCGGGGGCTCGTGCTCTGCCTCCTGGCTGAGCAGCACCTCCAGCACGACCTCAGCTCTGTGGAAGATGTGGTAAGTGGGAGAGCTCTGCCACACCTGCAGGGCACACTCACTGCTGCTTGCCTGCTGCTGGGGACAGGGCTGACAGCTGAGCCTCAGGGAGAACAGGAGCATTGAGTCTGGGGGGGTTGGGAAAGCCCTCTGAGGTCACCCAGTCCAATCCCCTCCCTCGTGCTCTGCCTCCTGGCTGAGCACCACCTCCAGCAGGACCTCAGCTCTGTGGAAGATGTGGTAAGTGGGAGAGCTCTGCCACACCTGCAGGGCACACTCAGTGCACCAGAACAAGAGGACACAGTCTCAAGCTGTGCCAGGGCAGGTTCAGGCTGGATGTTAGGAAGAAGTTCTTCATAGAAAGCCATTGGGATGTGCTGCCCAGGGAGGTGGTGGAGTCCCCATCCCTGGAGGTGTTTAGGAGGAGGCTTGGCAGGGTGCTTGGTGCCATGGTTTAGTTGATTAGGTGGTATTGGGTGAGAGGCTGGATGTGATGATCTTGAGGGTCTCTTCCAACCTGGTTTATTCTCTTCTATTCTGCTGCTCTGACTCAGCCAGGGGCATGCAAAACCATCACCTTGGTCACAGGATCAGGGAATGGTTTGGCTTGGAAAAGGCCTCTAAGGTCACCCAGTCCAATCCCCTCCCTCGTGCTCTGCCTCCTGGCTGAGCAGCACCTCCAGCAGGACCTCAGCTCTGTGGAAGATGTGGTAAGTGGGAGAGCTCTGCCACACCTGCAGGGCACACTCACTGCTGCTTGCCTGCTGCTGGGGACAGGGCTGACAGCTGAGCCTCAGGGAGAACAGAAGCATTGAGTTTGGGGGGGTTGGGAAAGCCCTCTGAGGTCACCCAGTCCAAGCAGCACCCCAGCACCACCATGGCCATCAAACCATGGCCCACAGTGCCATGGCCACACATTCCTTGCACAGCTCCACCACCTCCCTGGGCAGCCTGTTCCAGTGCCTGGCCACTCTTGCAGCAAAGACATTTCTCCTCATCTCCAACCTCACCCTCCCCTGGCACCATTTCAGGCAACTTCCTCTCCTTCTATCACCTGAGAGTAGGGAGAAGAGACCAAGCCCCACCTGGCTCCAGCCTCCTGCCAGGGAGCTGTAGAGAGCAATGAGCTCTCCCCTCAGCCTCCTTTTCTCCAGGCTGAACAACCTCAGTGCCCTCAGCTGCTCCTGCCCAGCCCTGCTCTCCAGACCCTTCCCCAGCTTCCTTGCCCTTCTCTGGACCTGCTCCAGCATCTCACTTGTCTGGGAGGGGAGTGGCCCCAAACTGCTCCCAGTCCTCAAGGGGTGGCCTCAGCAGTGCCCAGGCCAGGGCACAACTGCTGCCCTGCTCCTGCTGGCCACCCTGCTGCTGATCCAGGCCAGGATGCTGGGGGCCTTCTTTGCCCACCTGAGCACCCTGCTGGCTCCCCTCCAGCTTGGCTGCTCAGCTGGTGCCTCCCATCTCCCTGCTCACCTGCTCTGTGCTCTTTGCAAGGCAAAGCTGTGTGGCTTGGGGCTGCTCAGCACAGGCAGAGCTGTGTGGGAGGTGGCTGGCAGGCAGCAGTGCGAGGTGACAGCGTTTGTCTCACAGGAGGCTGCCGGTGCCAGCACCCCAGTGCAGCGTGTGGGTGTCGCTGTCAGACAGCCCCATGGGCTCCCAGGGGCCTCTGCTGGCCTTGGGAGCTGGGGGGAAGCCCCAGCAGCCCTGGGCAAGCCAGGCTGGGGCTGGTTAAGCTCCACTTGGCACATCTCAGCTTCTCCCTCTGGAGAAGCGCCGGGGAGATGCGGCTGGCAGCGAGCCCCCACGGCCTTCCCTTCCTACCCAGGAAAGGAGCCAGCCCTGAGAGAGCCAGCCCTGAGAGAGCCAGCCCTCTGAGAGCCAGTTGAGTTCTCCTCCTGGAATTCCTGCCCTCTGCATCCCTTGAAGGAAAGGAGACATCCCTGTAAGTCTCCAAAGCCCTTTCCTTCTGGAATCCCTGCCCTCTGCACCCCTTGAAGGAAAGGAAACTTCCCTCTGAGATCCAATCGAGTTTTCCTCCTGGAATTCCTGCCCTCTGCATCCCCTGAAGGAAAGGAAACTTCCCTCTGAGCTCCAATCAAGTTTTCCTCCTGGAATTCCAGCCCTCTGCATCCCTTGAAGGAAAGGAAACTTCCCTTTGAGATCCAATCAAATTTTCCTCCTGGAATTCCAGCCCTCTGCATCCCTTGAAGGAAAGGGAACTTCCCTCTGAGCTGCACAGCACTTTGCTGCTGGAATTCCAGCCCTCTGCATCCCTTGAAGGAAAGGAACCTTCCCTCTGAGCTGCACAGCACTTTGCTGCTGGAATTCCAGCCCTCTGCATCCCTTGAAGGAAAGGAAACTTCCCTCTGAGCTGCACAGCACTTTGCTGCTGGAATTCCTGCCCTCTGCATCCCCTTAGCCCCCCCCTGTAGGTGCTGTGCCAGAGCCACCCCAAATGACTCCCCTGTGGGGTTGGCTTTGGTGCAGAGGCTTCAGGCAGGGCAGGGCAGCTGAGGGGGGCTGCAGGGTGGGAGGTGGCAGCCCTGGGTGAGGCAGCAGCCTGCACAGCTCCTGCCTGGCCTCTGCCTCTTCCCCCACCCCCAGCAGCTGAGTCAAAGCTGCAGAGGCCTGGTTGATGTGCCAGTTGCCATGGCAACAACCTCATTTCTCTCCCTGTCAGGCTGGGAGGTGGAGGGAAGCTCAGAGTAACTCTGGCTCCCAGCACTGGCACAGCCTCAAGGTTACTCCTGCTGCTTCTGAGCTCTGGGACTTGGAGGCTGTGACCCCACCTCACCCCCCCCATGAGCCCTCTCCACACAGCATGGGAGGATCTGCACCCCCAGGAAGGGATTCTTGCAGCATCCTGCAGCTGCTGCAGTGGGAAGAGGCCTTTTGTGGTCAGGGAGTCCAAGCATCAGCCCAGCACTGCCAGGGCACCACTAACCCATGGCCCTCAGCACCACAGCTCCACTGGGTTTGAAGCCCCCTCCAGAGCTGGGCCTCCAGCACTGCCCTGGGCAGCCTGGGCAAGGGCTTGGCAGCCCTTTTTGGGGTAGAAACTGTTCCTCATGTCCAGCTTGCCTCTCTCCTGGCCTAGAGAGCATGGCCTCCAGCCCTGGCCTCTCCAAGCAGGTGTGGCACATGGCCCTGCTCCTTTCAAGCACACTCCTGCACTCCTTCTGCTCCACCACCCCTTCTGTGGCTGTGGGAAGAGGAGGAGGTGCAGGCAGGTAGGGACTGATGCTCTCAACAGCTGAAGCTCATCCTGGCTCTCTCTTGGGCTGGGCAGCCCAGAACTGGACCCAGTGCTCCAGCTGTGGCCTCACCAGGGCAGAGGAGAAGCAGCATGGGGAGGAGAAGCTCCCTCGAACTGCTGGCCACACTCTTCCTGCAGCCCAGGACACCATTGGCCTTCTTGGCCACGAGGGCAACATTGCTGCCTCCTGGGCAGCTTGGCCAGCAGCACTCCCAGGGCCTTCTCTGGGGAGCTGCTTGCCAGCAGCTCATCCTCTCACCTGTCCTGGTGCAGGGTTCTTCCTCCCCAGGTGGAGTGGGATGGGATGGGATGGAATGGAATGGAATGGAATGGAATGGAATGGACCAGACCAGGTTGGAAAAGAGCTCAGAGATCATCCAGTCCAACCTCTCACCCAACACCATTTGATCAACTAAACCATGGCACCAAGGGCCTCATCCAGGCTCTTCCTAAACACCTCCAGGGATGGGGACTCCACCACGTCCCTGGGCAGCACATCCCAATGGCCAATCTCTCTTTCTATGAAGAACTTCTTCCTAACCTCCAGCCTGAACCTCCCCTGCCACAGCTTGAAACTGTGTCCTCTTGTTCTGGTGCTGCTTGCCTGGCAGAAGAGACCAACCCCCACCTGGCTACAACCTCCCTTCAGAGAGTTGGAGAGAGCAAGAAGGTCTCCCCTGAGCCTCCTCTTCTCCAGGCTAAGCAACCCCAGCTCCCTCAGCCTCTCCTCCCAGGGCTGTGCTCCAGACCCCTCCCCAGCTTTGTTGCCCTTCTCTGGACACCTTCCAGCAGCTCAGCATCTTTCCTAACCTGAAGAACTGGACACAGGACTCAAGGTGTGGCCTAAGCAGTGCTGAGCACAGGGCAGAATGAGCTCCCTGCTCCTGCTGGCCACACTGTTCCTGATGCAGGCCAGGATGCCATTGGCCTTCTTGGCCCCCTGGGCACACTGCTGGCTCCTGTTCAGCCTACTCTCAACCAGTCCCCCCAGGTCCCTCTCTGCCTGGCTGCTCTCAGCCACTCTGTCCCCAGCCTGTGGCACTGCCTGGGGTTGCTGTGAGCAGAGTGCAGCCCCTGGCACTTGGATGTGTTCAGTCTCCTGCCCTTGGCCTCTGCCCCTCTGCCTGAGTTCTTCCTCCCCAAGCTGAAGCTCCTGAAATGCTCTTCATGAGGTGCTCTGCATGTCCCAGCATCCCAGCAGGAGGAGGAGGAGGAGGAGGAGGAGGAGGAGGAGGAGGAGGAGGAGGGGGAGGGGGAGGGTTGTTCCAGGAGGTGGAGCTGGGCTCTGCTGCTGTGCTCTGGAGGCACAACCTCAGCTTGTCTGCTGCTTTGTTTATCTGTGGCCAGTGCCCCTCAGCTCCCAGGGATGGCACAGCTCAGCTCTAACTAATGCCTGCAGAGTGCTTTGAGGCCCCTGACTGACACCAAAGAAGGGTAAAATATGCTGCTTGTGCAGCTGGGAGCAGCAGGCAGCACCCAGGGTGGTTTCCATTCCCCATGCAGGGCTTTGCCTGCAGAGCCAGGAGGCTTGGGAGGCTTTGGGGCTTGCTCCCTGCCCCTCTTCAGGGCTCATCCCTTCAAGGCACAGAAAGGAAAATCCCTTCCATGAGCAGGAGGGGGTCAAGGGTAGGCCAGGTCCTGCTGAGCAAAGGCTTCATCCTCTCCATGGTGGAGGAGAGCAGGCTGGAGGATTATGGAATTAATCATCCCTGAGCCCTGTCTGCTGCCTGGGAGCCTCAGCAGCTCTTCTCCTGAGCAGTCCAGAGGGCAAAGCAGCTTGGCTTCCCCCTTAGGAGGTGGTGTGTGGATCCACTGCTCCATGCTGGGCTTCTGAGGCTGTTTCCTGGCCTTCCATTCTTGCCCTCCTAGTCTTAGCCCAGTGCCTGCAGCCTGGGCACAGAGGCCTGGTGCCCATTAGGGAAGTTGCTGGGGTGTTGAGAGGGAGCCCTGGAGGCAATTAAATGCAGTCCAGGTCTGCCAAGCTGGGGTTTGGTGCTCATGGTGTTGGCTTGATGGTCACAGAATGGGTTGGGTTGGAAGGGACCTCAAGGATCAGCCAGTTCCAACCCCCCTGCCATGAGCAGGGACACCTCCCACCAGCCCAGGCTGCTCAAGGTCCCATCCAGCCTGGCCTTGAACACCTCCAGGGGGTGAACATCCCCCCTGAGCAGCCTGTTCCAGTGTCTCCCCTGCCTCCCTGGAAAGAACTTCCTGATATCCAGTCTAAATCTCCCCTCTTCCAGCTTGATGACCTTGGAGCTCTTTTCCAACCCTCTTTTCCAACTCCAGGCTGCTGTCTGTGGGGTGTGATAAGGGCTGCTGAGCCAAGGAGTGTTCCTTGCTGTGGCCAGGGTGTGAAAATCAGCCCTGGAGAGTGATGCTTTGGGGGTCAATCAATGAGGCCTTGTGTTTTCCTGTCACTCCAGGTGGTTTCATGGCCTCTTTGCAGGTTGAATGTCCCTTTCCTGGGAGCCTGTCTCACTGTGAGCCTTCTCTGCTTCCCTCTGTGCCCCCCTTCCCCTGCTCTTCCTGGTGGCAACAGCAGCCTGGAGGGATCCAGTGCCCTCTGTCACCCTCCTCCCCTGGGTTAGGAACTGGCTGGAGGCTGAGCCCAGAGAGTGGTGGTGAATGGTGCCACAGCCAGCTGGCAGCCAGGCACCAGTGGTGTGCCCCAGGGATCAGTGCTGGGCCCCATCCTCTTTAACATCTTCATTGATGATCTGGAGGAGGGCATTGAGTCCAGCATCAGTAAATTTGCAGGTGACACCAAGCTGGGGGCAGGAGTTGAGCTGCTGGAGGGTAGAGAGGCTCTGCAGAGGGACCTGGACAGGCTGGACAGATGGGCAGAGGCCAAGGGCAGGAGATTGAACACATCCAAGTGCCAGGGGCTGCACATTGGCCACAGCAACCCCAGGCAGTGCTACAGGCTGGGGGCAGAGTGGCTGAGAGCAGCCAGGCAGAAAGGGATCTGGGGGTGCTGGTTGATGGTAGACTGAACATGAGCCTGCAGTGTGCCCAGAGGGCCAAGAGGGCCAATGGCATCCTGGCCTGCAGCAGGAACAGTGTGGCCAGCAGGAGCAGGGAGCTCATTCTGCCCTGTGCTCAGCACTGCTTAGGCCACACCTTGAGTCCTGTGTCCAGTTCTGGGCCCCTCAGGTTAGGAAAGATGTTGAGGTGCTGGAAGGTGTCCAGAGAAGGGCAACAAAGCTGGGGAGGGGTCTGGAGCACAGCCCTGTGAGGAGAGGCTGAGGGAGCTGGGGTTGCTTAGCCTGGAGAAGAGGAGGCTCAGGGGAGACCTTGCTCTCTCCAACTCCCTGCAGGGAGGTTGTAGCCAGGTGGGGGTTGGTCTCTTCTGCCAGGCAAGCAGCACCAGAACAAGAGGGCACAGTCTCAGGCTGTGGCAGGGGAGGTTCAGGCTGGAGGTTAGGAGGAAGTTCTGCACAGAGAGAGATTGCCCATGGGAATGTGCTGCCCAGGAGGTGGTGGGGTCACCGTCACTGGGGGTGTTCAGGGCAAGGCTTGGCAGGGTGCTTGGTGCCATGGGTTAGTTGATTAGGTGGTGTTGGGTGAGAGGTTGGACTCAGTGATCTTGAAGGTCTCTTCCAACCTGGTTTATTCTCTTCTCTTCTATTCTGGAGGGCTGGGTGAAGCAGGGCTCCTCCTCTGACGCCTTTGCCTTGCCCTCTCTGCAGTACCACAGCAGCCTGGCTTCTCTGAATGGCCTTGAGGTTCACCTGAGGGAGACTCTGCCCAAGGACTCCTCCTCCTCCTCAGCCAAGACAACCTACAGCTTCACCCACTATGACTGTGTTCAGAATGTGCTGACAGGTAAGCCCTCAGCCTGGGCAGGAGCAGCTGCCTGGGGGGAGAGCAGGGCCTGTGGTGACCTCTTGGCATGCTTCAAGGCCTCTCAGGATCACTGCTTGCCATAGCTCTTCCAAAAGCAGGCTGGGGATAAGGGCCCTGGGGAGGCAGCTTTGTGCTCTGGGGGTTCCTCATCTGCTGAAGGCTTGCTGCTCCCTGGGGGTGCTGGGAGATGGAGCAGCTGCCACTGCTGCTCTGCTGGATCTGGTGCTGCTGGGCTTTGGCTAAGGGCTGAGATGTCCTCTTCAAAGCCACCCTCCTTGCCCCCGGCTCCATTCATCCTGGGGGTGATGTCCTGCTGTGCAGCTGCTGGCCAGGAGAAGCAGGAACTGGGAACAGGTTGTAGCCCCCCAGTCCTGCTCCTCTGGCTCACTGGGTGGACCTTGGGCATGCAGAGAGCCCCTGATGGGTGGGATGGAGATGACCTCCAGGCTTCAAACCCCAGTGATTGTGGGGGGTCTGAGGCCTTCTGGCCACCCCTCTGATGTGAGGGTTGGAGATGACCTCCAGGCTTCAAACCCCAGTGGTTATAGGGCATCTAAGGCCTTCTGGCCACCCCTCTGAGGTGAGGGATGGAGATGACCTCCAGGCTTCAAACCCCAATGGTTATAGGGCATCTAAGGCCTTCTGGCCACCCCTCTGAGGTGAGGGATGGAGATGGCTTCTCCTCTGTGCATGGCTCAGCACAGTGCAAGCTGCTGACTGATCCCTTGGGGCTCAGGGTGTGCCCAGTCCCTAATCCAGGCTCTGTTGGAGCTCCACAGCCTTCTCCTGCTGGGTGCCCAGGGTCTTGGCTCCTCTTAACACCTCTTTTTCTCCTGTTCTGCAGCCAACCTGCCCCACACACCTGGTCCCCTGGAGAGACACTTCCTGAGAGCCACCACACTGATCCACTCTGACTTCAGCCAGCTCCCCACTGCCTCTGAGGTGATCATCAGGTGAGCTGGGCTCCTGACTCCCTCCTCTGCCAGGCACAGGGTGCTGTGTGGCACTCAGAGGGGGAGAACCTCCCCTGTTTCTAGGGCTGCCTGAGGCTTGGCAGAGCTTGCAGTCCCATTGGTGACCCTTGCTGAGGGTCAGTGGTGTCACCATGCTGCCTGCTGCTTGCTCTTTAGCTGTGGGCTCCCTAACATTCTGCCTGGATGTTGAGAATAGGAATAGAATAGAATAGGAATAGAAATAGAAATAGGAATAGGAATAGAATAGGAATAGGAATAGAATAGGAATAGGAATAGGAATAGGAATAGGAATAGGAATAGGAATAGGAATAGGAATAGGAATAGAATAGAATAGGAATAGAATAGAATAGGAATAGGAATAGAATAGAATTGAATAGAATTGACCAGGTTGGAAGAGACCTTTGAGATCACTGAGTCCAACCTCTCACCCAACAGCATCTAATCAACTAAACCATGGCACCAAGCATCCCATCCAGGCTCTTCCTAAACACCTCCAGGGATGGGGACTCCACCACCTCCCTGGGCAGCACACCCCAGTGGCCAATCTCTCTTGCTGGGAAGAAGTCTCTCCTCCCCTCCAGCCTAACCCTCCCCTGGGGCAGGTTGAGGCTGTGCCAGGGCTGTGTGGCTGCAGCCCCCAGCCCAGAGCAGTGGCAGAGCCTGGCCCCAGGAGGCTCTGCGAGGCAGCCTTCGGCTGAGCTGTGCCTGACGAATCCGTGTCTCGGCCGCCAGCCACAGGCACCCAGCCTCTGGCAGGGCCTGCTGGGCTGGCAGCGTGATGGGCTGTGTGTGGCAGGCTCCTTCTGATGGCCTTCTCTCAGCCAGAGCCCTTGCAGGCAGCCCTGGGTGGAGCTTGATCCCCAGCCCTCCCCCTGCTCCCCGCAGCTGAGCTCGGCGGGGAGCTCCGGCGCTGAAACTGCCCCGGCCCCGGCCCCGCGTTCTCGGTCCAAAGCCTGAGGAAACAGAGGTGCTGCTGGCAGTGACAGGGTTTCACTCCTCTGCCACAGCTTGCCAAGGGAATGTGAATCACTGCAGTGCTTGGAGGACTCCTCCTTTAGCAGCAGCAGCAGCCCCTCCAGCTCCCTCCCGTCCTAGCCCGGCCGAGCGGCGTCTCCCGCGGCGGCCCCCGAAGGAGGCAGCTCCCCGTGGGTGTGAATCAGCCTTGAGTAACAGGATGACTCAAGCTGATTCCTTGGAGGGAGAGTTGTCACCCAGGGCTGTCAGCAAACATAGCACTCACTGCTTTCCTCCATCAGGGAGGAGCAGAGCCCCCTTGCTTTGCCATCCTTGCCAGCCCCTGGGCTGCGCAGGCGGGAGAGAAGAGAAGAGAATAGGAGGTGAGCCTCAGTGCTGGCTCTGCCCTGCCTGAGCTGCTGGCTGGGCTGCAGGGGTGACTCTGCTCAGGGAGAGGGGGGAAAGGAGGAGAGGGAGAGGAGGAGGAGGAGAGGGGGAGGAGGAGGAGGAGAAGGGGAGGAGAGGGAGAGGAGGGGGAGGAGAGGGAGAGGAGGGGGAGGAGAGAGAGAGGAGGGGGAGGAGAGGGAGAGGAGGGGGAGGAGAGGGAGAGGAGGAGGAGGAGGAGAAGGAGAGGAGGAGGAGGAGGAGAGGGAGAGGAGGAGGAGGAGGAGAGGGAGAGGAGAAGGAGGAGGAGAAGGAGAGGAGGAGGAGGAGGAGAGGGAGAGGAGGAGGAGGAGGAGAGGGAGAGGAGGAGGAGGAGGAGAGGGAGAGGAGGAGGAGGAGGAGAAAGAGAGGAGGAGGAGGAGGAGAAGGAGGTGGCCAGGGGGGTTTGGAAGCTCTCCAGAGAAGGAGACTCCACAACCTCTCTGGGCAGCCTGCCCCAGGCCTCCAGCAGCCTCACAGCAAAGTTTCTCCTCCTGTTCAGGTGGAGCACTGAGCTGCACCACAACCAAACCACCTCATATGGTTCCTGCTGAAGGGGTGCTGGGCTTTGCAGCATCAGATGGATTCCTCCTGGAATCACAGAGTGGTAGGGTAGGAGTGGGAAGGGTCCTCTAGGGATCATCTAGCCCAGCCCCTAGGAAGGGATGTTGGCCATCAGGAGTGTTGAACTCCCAGCTCTTGATGGGCTGGACTGGGCTACTGGGATAGGGGAGTTCCCATGCTGCTGAGGAGGTCCCCAGGGATGTGACACAGGACACTTTGGGATGCCAGGACCCCTCAGAGAGGATCTGGCTCCCTGTGGTCTCCTCCAACTTTTTTGCTGCCTGTTTTAGCTCTGTGTTGCTTTTCCCTGCTGAGAGTGACCTGAAAGTCCTTCAAGAGCTGGGAGCCCAGCCCCACAAGCACCCCATTGGCCAGCTGGGTGGTTTGGAGGGGATCTTGTTCAGAGCTCTGATCACTGCCTTCTCTCCTCCCCTGCCAGGAATGCCTCCACTGCCATCTATGCCTGCAGGAACCCCGTCCAGGAGACCTACTTCCAGCAGCTGGGTGCCCCCCTGCGCAACTCAGGGGTCCCCAACCCTCATGACAGTGCCTTCAGCCTGCCCAGCAAGGCCAAGCAGAAGCTGCTGAAGCATGGAGTCAACCTGCTTTGAGCCAAGGGGCTGGGGCACAGGGGCACAGCATCCAGCTCCAGTGAGGAACACCTCTGAGCTCTTCATCCTGCAGGAGGCACAGGGCTCTGTGCCAGGCCCTTGGGGGTCTGCTGCCCACAGCACCCTGAGGAAGGACCACTCTTGGTGCCCTCTTGCTGCCCACCCTGGGTGCCAAAGCCTGAAGGCAGCAGGAGCTGTGCTGGGGCTCCTGGTTGCCAGGGCCTCTGGCACCACTCCTGGTGCTGTGCCCCCACAGAGTGCCTTGAGCCCAAGGATAAGCTCTTCCTGCTGTAAGCTCCTGGGCAGCAGTGGTGCTCAGAGGTGTCAGACCCTGCATCCTCCTGGGGTTCTGTGCCTGCTCTTGCCCTGCTCTGCCCTGGGCTTTGTTGATGTCCCTTGATGCACAGCACTGCCCCCTTGCCTTACCTGGGTCAGCAGAGATGATGTTCTCCTTCTCAGGGGAGCTGGAGCAGAGCAAGTGCTGCAGAACTCCTCACAGGTGCTGCCAGGAGAGGTTTGTGCTGGAGCTGGAGCCAGGAGGTCCTTGCCCTTCCCTCCTGCTCCACTCCAGCCTGCCCTGCTGATGGTGGTGTGAAGCTCCTGCCTGCTGCTCAGCTTTCTGCTGCCTCCCCCTCCCCTCCTGCCTCAGGACCTTGTTTCACCCCCTTGCTCTTGCTGCTCTGGCCCTGCTGACAGAAAAGGCAGCTGGGAGCCCTTAAGCTTAAGGACCAAAGAGGTTTTGTAGCCCTCAGCAGATGTTCTCCTCCTGCTTGGATAGTCTGTTCCCTCCTGGGGCTGGGGGGGACCCTGGTGGTGAGCTGGGGGGGGGATGGATACCTGCAGCTGGCTGGGCTGTGCTCCAGAGCCTGCTGCTGCTGCAGACATCACTGGGAAAATAAAAGAGAGCCTCCCAAGCCTCAGCCAAGGGATGGGGGCAGGATGCCACTTGTGGTTGGTGGTGGTGCTTGTGGCTGCTGTGGTGAGGGGTTGGGAGCCCCTGGGGAGCTCCATGCTGAGGGGAAGGTCCTGCACTGGTGGGGTTGAGTATCACAGGATCACTGAGGTTGGAAGAGACCTCAGAGATCATCAAGGCCAACCTGGCACCCAACACCTCATGACTAAACCATGGCACCAAGGGCCTCATCCAGGCTCTTCCTAAACACCTCCAGGGATGGGGACTCCACCACCTCCCTGGGCAGCACATTCCCATGGCCAATCTCTCTTGCTGGGAAGAATTTCTTCCTCACCTCCAGCCTAAACTTCCCCTGGCACAGCTTGAGACTGTGTCCTCTTGTTCTGGTGCTGGGTGCCTGGGAGAAGAGACCAACCCCCACCTGGCTACAACCTCCCCTCCTCTTCTGCAGTCTGAACTCCAAGCTCACAAAGTGCATCAGCTTGGGTGGAGCCCCTCAGAGGGGAGACCTTGCTCTCTCCAACTCCCTGAAGGGAGGTTGTAGCCAGGTGGGGGTTGGTCTCTTCCCCCAGGCACCCAGCAGCAGAACAAGAGGACACAGTCTCAAGCTGTGCCAGGGCAGGTTTAGGCTGGATGTTAGGAAGAAGTTCTTCATAGAAAGAGAGATTGGCCATTGGGATGTGCTGCCCAGGGAGGTGGTGGAGTCACCGACCCTGAAGGTGTTTAGGAGGAGCCTGGATGGGATGCTTGGTGCCATGGTTTAGTTGATGAGATGGTTAGGGTTAGGGTTAGGGTTAGGGTTAGGGTGGCAGCAGGGCTGTGGCAGCCCTGATCCAGGTTCTCCCTGGGATGCTGTGGAGGTGAGGAAGCCTCAGACCCCCCCCCTGGAGGGGCTGCTCCAGGCAGCTCCAGGCTGCTCGGAAAGCCAAGGGAGGTTCTGCTGCCTCCAGGCTGGGTGTCTGGGGAAGTGGTTGTGTGCTCCAGCAGGAAACATGAGGAAGCTGAAGGGAAACCCCCAAGAGGGCCAGGAGGGAGGAGGGGTTTCTTTTTGGCACAGCAGCGCAGCACAAGCTAGCTGCTTCTGCCTGCTGCCGTCGGGAGCCTGCTGCTGCAATCTGCTGTGCCTTCTGCTGGCAGCCCACAGCTGGGGCCAGCTCCCTTCCCTTTGGCTGCTTCTCTCTGCCCCTTGGCCACCGAGCCCCAGGGCTGCCCTTGGGTCACTGAGGTGAAGGTTGTGTCGGGGTGGGAAGAGCAAAGGAGAGCTCCAGGCCCTCGCCCCGGGGTTGGGGGGGGCTGTGCTGCAGAGAGGATGTGAGCAGAACCAAACTGGGTCAAGTGTGATGAGCTGAGGAGCAGCTGCTGCTGGCCCTGTGGCCTGCCCCAGCACAGCAGAGTGCTGCTGAGGAAGGGCAGGGCTGGGTTCTTTGTGCTGCAGGGGATGCTGCTGGGCGCTGCTCTCGGGGCAGCCCGGCGCCCGCCACCCCAGCGCTGCTCCTGCTGCAGCTGCCTTGCATTGTGTCAGGGTGGGCAGCTGGAGGCATGCTCTGAGGTGCTCGGTTTGAAGGCTGTGGGGCAGGCTGGTGGCCCTGGGTGGAGGCTGGGGGCAGGCTGGGGATGCTCTGTGCTGCCTTGGGCACAGGCAGTGCTCGCCGCTGGGCTCTGCGGGGCCCGGACCGGAGGGGAGCAGAAGATGCAGGGAGGTGCAGAGCAGATGCTCCCTGAGCTCCTGGCAGTGGAGACAGGCAGGCTGGGGAGGTGCTGCCTGTTCAGGGCACAAGTGCCACAGGTCTGGGTGGCTTACAGCACTGCCCTGAGCCTGAGCCCCTCATCTCCTTCCCACCCTGCAGCTCCTGCTTTTCCAGCGCATTGCTGGGGCAGCCAGGGCCCAGCCTTGACTGGCAGAAAAGGAGCTGGGGGTGCTGCTTGACAGCCAGCTGAAGATGAGCCAGAGTGTGCTCAGGTGGCCAAGAAGGCCCCCAGCATCCTGGCCTGGGCACTGCTGAGGCCACCCCTTGAACATTGGCTGCAGTTTTGGGGCCACTCACTCCCCAGAAAGCCATTGAGGGGCTGGAGTGGGGCCAGAAGAGGCCAACAAAGCTGGGGAAGGGTCTGGAGAGCAGGGCTGGGCAGGAGCAGCTGAGGGAGCTGGGGTTCTGGGGACCTTAGAGGCCTTTTCCAAGCCAAATCATTCCCTGATCCTGTGACCAAGGTGATGGTTTTGCATGGCCCTGGCTGAGTCAGAGCAGCAGAATAGAAGAGAATAAACCAGGTTGGAAGAGACCCTCAAGATCATCACATCCAACCTCTCACTCAACACCACCTAATCAACTAAACCATGGCACCAAGCACCCTGCCAAGCCTCCTCCTAAACACCTCCAGGGATGGGGACTCCACCACCTCCCTGGGCAGCACATTCCCATGGCCAATCTCTCTCTCTCTGGGAAGAACTTCTTCCTAACCTCCAGCCTAAACCTCCCCTGGCACAGCTTGAGACTGTGGCCTCTTGCTCTGCTGCTGCTTGCCTGGGAGAAGAGACCAACCCCCACCTGGCTACAACCTCCCTTCAGGGAGCTGTAGAGCGCAAGAAGGTCTCCCCTGAGCCTCCTCTTCTCCAGGCTAAGCAACCCCAGCTCCCTCAGCCTCTCCTCACAGGGCTGTGCTCCAGACCCCTCCCCAGCTTTGTTGCCCTTCTCTGGACACCTTCCAGCACCTCAACATCTTTCCTAAACTGAGGAGCCCAGAACTGGACACAGGACTCAAGGTGTGGCCTGAGCAGTGCTGAGCACAGGGCAGAATGAGCTCCCTGCTCCTGCTGGCCACACTGTTCCTGATGCAGGCCAGGATGCCATTGGCCCTCTTGGCCACCTGGGCACACTGCAGGCTCATGTTCAGCCTGCTCGCAACCAGCCCCCCCAGGTCCCTCTCTGCCTGGCTGCTCTCAGCCACTCTGTCCCCAGCCTGTAGCTCTGCATGGGATTGCTGTGAGCAGAGTGCAGCACCTGGCACTTGGATGTGTTCAATCTCCTGCCCTTGGCCTCTGCCCATCTGCCCAGCCTGGCCAGGTCCCTCTGCAGAGCCTCTCTGCCCTCCAGCAGCTCAACTCCTGCCCCCAGCTTGCTGTCACCTGCAGACTGACTGATGCTGGGCTCAGTGCCCTCATGCAGATCAGCAGCAGGCAGAGGCTCTCCTGTGTTCAGCACAACTGTTTATTGGTAGTCTTTGCTTATCCACTGTATGAATGTCACCACACTGTAGGACAGCCCCCAAGCCTGCTGGCTCCCTCTGGCTCCAGGCCCTCGCTGCCTGCAGCCCTCATGCACCTCAGAGTCTGGCACAGGACAGGTGTAGGGGGAAAAAGGACCTTGGGGTGGGGGTGGGTGGTGGTGTTGCAACTCTCTGCCCTTCTCTTGCAATCTCCTCACTGGAAAACTTGTCAAGAAGCTGGGGGAGGGGGGTTGTGAGGCTGTGTGTCCCCCTCCCCCCCTCCCTGGGCAGAGCACAGAGGCAGAGTGGTCCCCAGAGCTGTGCTAAGGCCACCCAGCCTGGGACAGCCCCTTCCCAACCATGGCAGGGAGCAGCATGGGGTCACCCCCAAAAGCCCCCCCTGGATGCTGAGTGACTCAGGAGCAGGCTGGTGGATGCTGGGCCAGCAGGACACCCAGGGGCTTGAGGGCTCCTTCCTTGGGGGGGGGGGACAGAATTAACCACCCCCAAGCTTTGGAGGCCTTTCCATTGCTGGCAGGAAGAGAGGAGCTGCCTCTCCCTGGGCTCACCCTGGCTGGAGGAAAGGAGAAGATGGAGCAGCAGAGGGAAGAGCAACCTCCTTTCCTCCCTGGCCTTTGCCTGCTGTCAAACCAAAGCCCTGTGCTCGTTCCCAAGGTGTCCCTGCCCCTGGCAGGGCCTTCTCAGCTGGAGCTGTGGAAACCAAAGGTTGCAGATGATGCCAAGAGGGGATTTAGACCCTGGGTCAGATTAGAGAGCTGGGCTTAAGGGGTGCTGTCCCCTCGACAGGGTGGGTGTTGGGATGCTCCTGGGCTTGCTGGGGCTGTGAGGGCAGCCAAGGAGGTGGCATCATGCCCTTCCTCCCTGCCCAGGGGGTAATACAGGTTTCTTGGGGGAGAAGGGACACAGGGGAGGGGGTGGAAGAAAGGAGGGGGAGACAGGGGCTGGGGGCACGCTGGCATGCGAGGGAGGGAGTGGAAGCAAGAGCTCAGAGGCTGCCCTGCCTGCCCCAGCCCCAGCAGCCCCTGGAGCTCACAATGCTCCAGGAGGTGCATTGTGCCCACTGCAGCCCCCCTTCCCCCCCCAGTCCATCCATCCATCCATCCATCCATCCATCCAGGGGCTGCAAGCAGGAGGGGGCCAAGCCGAGCACAAGAGCTTCGGCTGCCTCGCTGCTCTCGGGGTCAGCGTGTTTGTGCCGACCCGTGTGCCGGCCAGGGGGAGCTCCCAGACGATGACAGCCGAACGAGGGCCCCTCGGCTCCGTTCCTCTGCTTCCGAACACCGCAACAAACCACAGTAGCAAGATGAGAGGAGGGCAGGGGCGCGGCGCTGCAGCTAACCGGGGCGGGGAGGCGAGGCGCTGGCGTGGTGGAACGGAACCCCCCGGAGCCGAGGATGGGAGGGAGGTAGGGAGGGAGGGAGGGAGGGAAGGAGGCAGATGGGCGTTGATTCCGCGGCGCGGTTTCCATTTACAAGAGCCCCCAGGAGGGAGCAGCCTGAGGCTGCGATGCTTCCAGCGCGGCAGGCAGCCGGCGCAAGGAGCCGCGGGAGCCCGGCTGGCACTGCCGCCGGCACGGCCGCTGGCACGGCCGCTCCCTGGCTGCCCTCAAACCCGCGACACCGGCGGCGCCGTCATCGTCCCGGGGCGAAGATGAAGTCGAGGGCTTGGCGCTCGGCGGCGGCCACGTTGGGGTGCCACAGGTCCACCATGAAGACCACGCGGGGCCCTTCCTCCGGGGGACCTGGGTGGGATGGAGGAGCAGGGTGACGAGATCCGCGGGGGGGCTCCGCGCTGGGGGGCTGCTGCCCTGCACCCGGCGGCAGGGAAGTGCCTGCCCAGTGCAACCCCAGGAAGCGCCCGGACTGCTGCTCACCGCCTCCATCTCTGCCTGAAAGGAGGCTGGAGCCAGGTGGGGTTGGTCTCTTCTCCCGAGGAACAGAGGAAACAGCCCCAAGCTGCACCAGGAGAGGTTGGGGTTGGACATGAGGAACAATTTCTCCACCCAAAAGGGTTGTCAAGCCCCAGCCCAGGCTGCCCAGGGCAGTGGTGGAGTCCCCGTGCCTGCAGGGGTTCCAAAGCCATGGAGATGTGGTGCTGAGGGCCATGGTTTGGGGGTGCCCTGGCAGTGCTGGGTTATGGAACAGGCACCCCAGGGAGGGGATTGAATCCCCATCCCTGGAGGTGTTCACAGAGGCAGAGATGTGGTGCTGAGGGCCATGGTTTGGGGGTGCCCTGGCAGTGCTGGGTTATGGAACAGGCACCCCAGAGGGGTGATTGAATCCCCATCCCTGGAGGTGTTCACAGAGGCAGAGATGTGGTGCTGAGGGCCATGCTTTAGCCCCAGGGACTCGATGGTCTGAAAGATCTTTTCCACCCACAGCCAATCCGATGGATCTGTGGTTCCTGGGAGCCCAGTGCCTCAAACAGCTGGCACAGGGCTGAGTCCACCCTGCCAAGGTTCTGGGGGGTTCTATGGGCAGCCAGACCTGAAGGTTTCTCCTGGCAGGGCAGCAGATGCTGCTGAGCTCCCCCTCCCTTCAGCTGCATCTCGGAGCCGTGGTGGGAGCTGCCGCTGCGCTGTTCCAGCCCTCCCCAGCCTCAAGCTGAGCTTCCCAATCCCGCAGCAGGGCTGCTGTGGGAGCAGCAGCTTTTGTTCTCCCCCCTGCCTGCAGCAGCTGTGCTCCAGGCTTTCATGCCATGGGTGACTAATGCTGCTTAATCCAGGCGAGCTGGAGCGGAACAGCACCGAGAGAGACACCAAAACAGCCTGGGGTGGAGCTTCTGTCCCTGCACGGGAGACAGCAGCACTGCTGGCACCTCAGCACCCAGCTGCTGCCTTGCATCACAGCTGCTGCAGCAAGAGCCAGAGGGGCCTTCCAGCAACCTGCTCCACTGGGAGCTGTCCCTGCCCATGGCGGGGGGGGGGGTTGGAACTAGAGGATCTTTAAGGTCCCTACCGACCCAGACCAGTCTATGATTCTATGCTGAGGCTGCTGGGTGAGAGTCTGAGCTGCCCAGCAAAGCTCTGGGGGAACATGAGAAGCTCTCCCATGCTGGCAGGGAGGGGATCATCCAGCCCTGTGCTGAGCTACCAGCACTGTGGGCTGTGAAGCAGAAGGGGAGTGAGTCCCAGAGCAGGCTGAGAGTCATAGTCATGGAATAGTTTGGGTTGGAAGAGACCTTTCAGCTCATCCAGTCCAACCATGGACCCAGCACTGCCAGGGCACCACCAAACCATGGCCCTCAGCACCACACCCACATGTCTTTGAAACCCCTTCAGGGATGGAGACTCCACCACTGCCCTGGGCAAGCCTGGGCCAGGCCTTGACAACCCTCCAGGGGAAGAAACTGTTCCTCATGTCCAACCTAAACCTCCCCTGGTGCAACTTGAGGCATTTTCCTCTTGTCCTATCTCTTGTTCCTAGGGTGAAGAGACCACTCCCCACCTGGCTCAAAGCTCCTTTTAGGGATGTGTAGAGAGGAGGGTGCTAAGGGGACTCCTCTGAGCAGCAGGGGCACTGGGATGGATGCTCCAGCCCCCCTGAAGCAGCATGATGGATGAGTCTCATCATGCCAGGAATGGGCCTGCTGCCCTCCCTCCTGCAAGCCAAGGGCAGCAGTGGTGTCATGCCCCCAGGATGAGGTAGCACCATCCCTGCAGGCACCTTGGCAGGAGAAAGGACTGGGCAGAGTTGCCCTCCCCAGCCCCAGGAGCCCCCATGCTGGGCTTACCTTCGTGAAAGGCCGTGTGCAGGAAGGAGTCATCAAAGAGCAGGCAGCGGCCTTCAGCCCAGCACTGAGGCTCACCCCCCACCACCAGCTCGCAGTTGCTGGGTGTCTTCAGACCTTCAGGCACAAAGAGAGAGGACAGGGAGAGTCAGGAGGAGCAGCACATGGTGAGCTCCACGCTGCTGCCCAGTGTTTGCTTCCCTTGGGGGGCAGCAGCAGCAGCGAGCGCTGACATCAGCACACGGAGGTTGGGAAGCATCCTGACAGCTACCCTGGCCCAGGGCACACTGCCAGTGCCAGAGACAGCCTTGTCACGGCTGATGGGTGGCATTTAAAGCATTGACCAGGAGTGTCCATGGGTCAGGTCCCCACACCAAGCAGACCCTCAGGCTGGGCACGGGTGGAGGGAGCACCGAAAGCGGAGCGGAGGCTGTGGGCTCTCATCTGGCTCATCTGTGCTGGTGCTGTGCCCAGATTGCACCTCCTGCAGGTGCCAGCTGCTGCCCAGCCCCTTGCAGGGCAGAGGCATGCAGCAGCCACTGATCTCAGCACATGGCATCATCCAGGGTTCAAAGCAGGCACCGAGCTGGCACTGCACCTGCAAGCTAACCTCTGAGCACGCTGCGGCCCAGCTGCTGCTCCTTTCCTCCCCAGCTGCTGCACCCCGAGGAGCTCAGCGTCCTGGGCATCCTCTTTTGGAGCTGCAGCTACCAGCAAGTCCCCAGAGCCCACAGCCATGGAGGGTGGATGTAGGAAGCCACATTCCTGGGCTATTTTCTAGCTTCAGGAGCCTGCCCTCTGCTCCCCCCCTCCCCAGCTCTGCTGCAGTTCCAGGGCTCTGAGCCTTGTGGGAGGAAACGCTGCACCAGGACTGGAGCAATGGGCTCAGTTCCTGGCTCTGCCATAAGCTCCCTGTTTGACCTTGCATTGCTCAGCATCTGCCTCATCCCTCAGTCCCTTGCACCTGAGATGCTGCCAATTGCTCCCTCCCTGGGACAGAAGCTCAGGTAGGGGGTTGGCAAAGCCCTGGCAGGGAAGAGGATCTGTGGAGGCCACGTGAAGAAGGACAATGCTAGGAATAAAAATGGGTCCCTTCCTAAAATACCAGCACAAGCCAGGCCAGAGGGTTGAGCCCACCACCCCCCCACACACACCAGGAATATCACCCCTGGCAGTGCTGGGGGGGGGGGACACTGGAGCTGGTGCAGAGCCAACAAGCCCCGAGGATGCAGCTGTGGTGGAGAAAGGGGTCAGGGCTCACGTGGGTTGCAAAGAGAAAGGATGCAGCAAAGGAGCTGGAAGGGAGCTGCTGCCAAAGCCAGCGAGCACAGCAGGGGCTCCTGGCTGCCCAGGAGCTCAGAAAGCTTCTCTGCTTCTCCAAGGGCTGCTTCAAAGCCTGCAGAACCCAGAGCCATTTCCCTGCACAACAGCCTCAGCTGGAGATGCTCCAGCTGGAAAAGGAGGAGCTGAGCAGTCAGAGGAGATGGCACCGAGGGGAGGTGGCAGCCAGGGGAGGTGGCAGCCAGCAGCTCTCCCATCGCACCCATACCCCAAGGGACACTGCCCTGTCTCTCAGAGGGGTTGAGCTGGTGCCACTGCTTGGCCCTCTGTGTTCACAGAGCAGTGGTGGGGCTGGGGTAAAGCCTAGAGAGCAGCTTGGCTCTTCTGCCTTTGCAGAGCAAGCTGGCCTGAAAGTGCCTCTTGAATGCATCCATGCCCTGGGCACAGCAGGAGCTGAGCACCAAGGTGGAGAAGCCCCAGGCAGGGTGCTGTGTCCTGGCTGGAGGACCTGAGCAGATGGAGCTGGAAAACATGGAAGGAGAAGGGAATGACCCACATGGCTCATGTCCCTGGGGGGAGGCTGTGCACCAGCTGCAGGGCTGGCACCAGCTCCATGCTGCCAGGGCAAGGGGTGTTTGAGCCACCTCACCTCACTGCCCTCTTCCTGGGAACCTCTCCCAGCCCCTTGCAAGGTGAACCCATCTCCCCAGAGCCACAGAGAGAGGGGAGAGCTGGTGGGCAGGCACTGGGCTACCTCCTGGCACCAGCAAGGGCAGATTCTGGCTCTCCAGCAGCTCCCCAATGCCACAGAGAGAGGGGAGAGCTGGTGGGCAAGCACTGGGCTACTCCTGGCACCAGCAAGGGCACATCCTGCCTCCTTAGGAGCTGGTGGGCAGGCACTGGGCTACCTCCTGGCACCAGCAAGGGCAGATTCTGGCTCTCCAGCAGCACCCCAGATCTGGAGAGCTCCTTGGAGCTGCTCTGAAGGCACAGGCAGTCACCACGGGCTGTGTTTCCCCGGGAGGAGCCGGTTGCAGGAGCCCGTCTGGTGCCTGCCAGCAGGGCCCGTGCGGTGCCACCCCCGGCACGGGCTGCGCCGCGGCAGCGTCCCCGTCCCCGTCCCCGTCCCCGTCCCCGTCCCCGTCCCCGTCCCCGTCCCCGTCCCCGTCCCCGTCCCCACCATCTGTGCCGCCTGGGCTCCGCCCGTCCCCAGCGCCACCGTGCTGCCAGCCCCGCCGGAGGGGAGACCCCGGGCCCCTCCACCCCAGATGTGTACCCCAGATCTGCAGGCAGCCTGACATCGCAGGAGTGGCTGAGCTGCTGGAGGGGCAACACTGGGACACAGATCGGTCCCTGGGGCAGCACCCCGGGGTGCCCTGAAATACCAAGATAAAACTGGGGGGAGGGTGTGTGTGTGCTGCAGAGTGGGGGTCGTTCAGAGACCCCCAGCACAATATCAGCTCCATATCCCACGCTGAACTGGGGATCCTGAACACACTGGGGGAACTGAGCCTACCCTGCCACCAGGGCTCCCAGGTCTCCCTCTGGACCAAAGCAGAGGCACCCGAGGTGGCCCAAGGGCTGCAACCAGTGGCCAAACTGGGAGCACAAGGTTGCAGAAGCGGGGGTTGGCACTAGAAAGATCTTTAAGGTTCCTTCCAACCCAAACCATTCCAGGAATGATCTTTTCCTGGTCTCCTGCACCCAGGCAGGGCTGCAGTGCCAGGGAGCACAAGGCTCCAGAGGTGAAGGTTGGCACTAGAAAGATCTTTAAGGTCCCTTCCACCCCAACCCATTCTATGAACCCACCAATCATTTGCTGCACTCTTGCACCCAGCTGCCGCTCCTCTCCTCCCCCAGGGAGCTCAGCATCCCGGGCGCCCCAACAACCAGCGAGCCCCCGGAGCGCAGCGCAGCGCAGCGCCGCCGGGGGCCGGGCGGAGGCCGGGGGCCGGGCGGAGGCCCCGGGGTGGGCGGGCACTCACCGAGGTGGCAGCGGATGCGGATGTTGGTGGGTCCGTAGTGCTCGGCGATGACGGTGCCCGGGCTGAGCACCGAGATGCAGGCGTTGCCAAAGACGTTGTTGCCAATGCAGGTGCGGAGGCTGCCGAGCAAGCGGTACGTCCGTGGGCATCTCCTGCAGTTCCTGGGCACGCAGGTGCCCTGGTTCACCAGGTAGAAGGTGAACCACTCCCCGCTGGGCGTGCTGTTCACTTTCCATCCTTGCGGGAGGCTGCAGTTTGAGAAAGCTTTGTAGAGGCTCTCGAACTCGCAGAGGATGGTCTGGAAGTTGCGCTCCAGCAACTCCACGTCGTGCTTTTGAGCGTCCCGGGAGAAGTAAGGGGCGGTGGGCAAGTCCGGCAGGAAGAAGACCTCGGGCTTCTGGATGGAGGGCCGGCTGCTGAGGTAGCGGCCCTGCTCGCGGATGCCTTTGTGGATCCTGCCCATGCCCGACCAGGAGTAGCGCTTGGCGTACTCCTGCAGGTTGTGGTAGAGCTTCTGGTTGAGGCCGTCGTGGTGGGCGCAGCGCAGGCACTCGGGCGACTGGCAGTAGGCGAAGCCGTTCTGGACGCCGTCGGCCTCGGCGCCCTGCATCAGGGCGTTGACGGTGGGGTAGGCGCGGGGCTGCTCCCGCCCCACATGGTAGCAGTACCAGACGAAGAGGAGCAGCAGGCAGGCGCCGGCGGCCAGGGCGCCGGCGTCGCAGTCCCGGAAGGATTGGATGGAGGCGGCGACCAAGTCCCGCAGGCCGTCCAGGGAGCAGCTCCAGCCCGGCAGCCACTCGGGAGACATGGTGGTGCGAGGGGGCGGCGGGCGCGGGGCGCTCAGTCCTCCTGCTGCTCCTCCTCCTCCTCCTCCTCGGGGGCACCCACGGCGTGCAGCTGGGCCAGGGCCTGGGGAGAAGGGGCTGCCATGGGGAAGCGGAGCTGCGGTCCTCCCCCGGCGCGCCAGGGAGCTGCTGGCTGCCCAGGGGGTGCCAGCGGTGGGGGTCAGCAGTGAGGTAACCAGAGCATCCTCATCTTGAGAGGTAGGGCAGGAGGGAGGCTCTGGGGAAAGAAAGGCAGAGGTGTTAGAATCAGAGAACTGTGGGGTTGCTTGGGTTGGAAAAGCCCTCTGAGATCACTGGAGCCAAGCTTCAACCCCATGGAACCCAACCTGCAACCCAACACCACCATGGACATCAAACCAGGGCCCAGAGTGCCATGGCCACACATTCCTTGCACACCTGCAGGGCTGGGGACTCCACCACCTCCCTGGGCAGCCTGTTCCAACCCCTGACCACTCTTGCAGCAAAGAAATTTCTCCTCATCTCCAACCTCACCCTCCCTTGGCACTATTTCAGGCTATTTCCTCCTCTCCTTCTATCACCTGAGACTAGGGAGAAGAGACCAACCCCCACCCGGCTCCAGCCTCCTTTCAGGGAGCTGTAGAGAGCAATAAGGTCTCCCCAAAGCCTCCTCTTCTCCAGCCTAAACCACCCCAGTTCCCTCAGCTGCTCCTGATCAGGCCTGCTCACCAACTTCATTGCCCTTAGGAGGGAGGCAGCTTTCCCTTGGGGTCCCTGCAGGGCTCGATGCAGAGGGCACAGCCAGGGCCATGTGCCAGGGCTGTATGGGGCACTCGCTGCTTAGGGAGGGGAGGGGATGATGGGTGAGGAGCCCTCCCCTCATGCCCGGCAGCCCAACCCCATCCCAGCCCGAGAAGATAACCCTCCCCTCCCCACAGCACCTTCCACAAATGCCCAAAGAGAAGGGAAGGGGCAGAGCCAGCCCCTGTGGATGCCCAGGACCGGTCTTCCCTCCTGCTCTCCCCTCCTCCCCCCTCCTTTCTCTGCTGCCATTATCAGCTCTGAAATCTGGCCGATAAGGCAGCTGGGTGAAGCTGGGAGCAGACACTTTAACAGCTCTATCTGGCAGCACATCACTTTATCCCCTCCATCTAAATGCTCTGAAATGAGTCTCCCTCCCCCCCCAGCCTGAGCTGACAGCTCAGAGCCTGCCCAGTCCCCTCAGGCTGCTGGGAGCCCAGGGCTTGGCCAGCCTGGGGAGGGCAGGGCAGCAATGGTGGTGCCATCAGAGGTTGGCTTGTGTGATGGCACCAGCTCCTAGCACCACCACCGCACCCCCAGCCTAAAAAGCAGAGCCTCTCCTCCCTGCCCAGGCTGGGAACGAGTCCCCTGCTCAACCAGCAGCCCTTCTGTCCCTTCTTCAGTGACCTCCAGGCTGCTCTGTCCCACCTCACCACCATCTGGAAAAGCAGCTCTGTGAAGAGGGGAAATGCTCCAGCTCCTCACAGCTCACCAATTCCATCCCTGGGCACCTTGGGGAAGCAAGGGAGTGGGGCAGGCAAGGGAATGGGTGAGAAGTGGAGGTTGGGAGGCACCCTGAGAAGTACCCTGGCCCATGGCACGCTGCCAGCACCGAAGAGGACCTTGCCATGGCTGGTAGGTGGCATTTCAAGCACTGGAGTGCCCACAGGCTGCATCCCCACACCAAGCAGATGCTCAGGCTGGGCACACATGGAGGGTCACAGCCTGCCCTGGAGCACTGAAAAGGAAGGATGTGGGCTCTCATCCAGCTCATCTGTGCTGCTGCTGTGCCCAGATTGCTCCTCTGAAGTATGCCAGCTGCTGCCCAGGTCCCTCACAGGGCAGAGGGCTGCTGGTGGGCAGGAGCTGCAGCACAAACAGCTCTCTAGCTGGGAAGGGTGAAACAAGGAGGACACAGGTAAGCTGCCATGGGAGCAGCAGCAGCAGCATTGGCTGGAAGGAGCAGGATAGGTTTGGTAGCCAGGGAAGCCATCCAAAGCCATCCAAAGCCATCCAAAGCCCTCAAACCTTTCCCAGCTCTCCCTGGCAAGCTCCTGCAGCCTGCTCACGAACCTGCATCTCCCTGCTGATGGCTTCAGCTGGTGGAGCTTTGGCTGAGGACTGACTCTACAGCTGTGGACCCTGTGCAGGGCTGAGGGACAGGCTCTGGGCAGCCCTACACCCCAGGGAGGGACACCCACACAGCCAGCTTCCTCCTGTCCTACTTCCTTGTAGCACACTGCCTGCCTGCCCCGTCCTGGCATCACCATCCACGTGGCACCTCAGCCTCCTGAGAATTTGGAGGTAACTTTCCTCCCTCCCCACCACCTGGCATCCCTCCAGGCACACCGACTGCTCCAGCCCAGGCCACAAAGCCAGTCCCAGGGGTGTTCCCCATGGTTGGCACAATCCCACCACGCTCTTCCACGGTGCCAGAGTGTGCCTGGGAAGGCAGGAAGAGCCCTGGCATGATCCCCCACGGTGCCAGAGCATGCCTGGGAAGGCAGGAAGAGCCCTGGTATGATCCCCCACAGTGCCAGAGCGTGCCTGGGAAGGCAGGAAGAGCCCTGGCATGATCCCTCCATGGCACCAGAGCATGCCCAGGGAGGCAGGCAGAGCCCTGGCACCATCTGTATTCAGATGAGCTGCCTCAGTGCAGCAGCCAGGCTCCTTCAGATGCCAGCTGACAAAGCAGCAGCACAGGATGGGCAAAGCTGGGGCCGGGGGTCTGACACCTTTGGAGTCCCCACGCTGGAGTCGTTCACCCCCCTGCAAAGGTGGCACAGCACAAACACAGCTCTGCTGGGGTCCTGGTGGTGGTGTCAGCAGCTCAAAGGGGAAGAATAAGGGGGCAAACCGAGCAGCAGGAGGTCAGAGCCCCCATGCCCACATGCTGCCTGCCTGGCACTGCAGCCCCACGGCCTTTGGAGCCCCAGGCTGCACACGGAAGCTTCAAGGGAGAGCTTGCTGCAGGGATCCAGCCCAGCAGCTGGCACAAGCAGCCCTGATGCCCAAGCCCACCTTCCACAGCGGCACAGCACGGCCCAAACGCTGGCAGCGCTGCCAGCTGGGTCCTGCTGCTGGGCCGGTGGGTGCCATCAGCCTTCCAGCCCGGCCGCGGGGGGCTGGGCAGCCACACGAAGCGCCCCCGGCCCGAAAGCCACGAGAAGGCTCCTCAGCTCCTGCCAACAAAGCCTGGAACCAGGCAGGGAGGGTGGCATCCATCCCACACCACCCTGAAGTTGTGCAGGACGTGGAGGCGAGCTCGGTGCCAGGCAGCGGCGCCGTTACATAATGAAGGCAGCCAGGCTGCCATGCAGCACAAAGTTGCATCTCGGTGGCTCCGTGGTGGCCCTGCGGTGGCCCCGTGGTGGCCCCTGGAGGCGTCTCCTGGAGGAGGCGGTTTCTGCTCAGCCCAGCCCGGCCGCCGGGCTGTGTGCCGACGAGGACGCCTGCGGTGGGACCGTCCTCGGCTTGGCACAGGTGGCATCGCCTTCGGGAGCGTGGCTGGGTGCAGGAGCTGGGGCGAGGCAGGGCACCGGCTGCTACTACGGAGCTGGAGCGGGGCCAGGCAGCTGCTGGCGCTGCCTTTCCTGCGGCGTGTCCCCAGGGCCGTGTCAGCCACCCGCTGCGACGCTGTCACCTGGTGCCACCGCCGTGGTTGTGTCCCTCGGTGTGGCCGTGCCACCTGGCACGGCTGTGGCACTCGACAGGGCTCTCACACGGCGTGGCTGCATCACCTGGCACGGCTGTGGCACTGGGGCGCGGGGGCATCTCCCGACATGGCCGTGTCACCCGGCACGGCCGTGTCACCCGGCAGGGGCGCATCTCCCGGCGGGGCTGCGTCCCTCGGCATGGCTGTCACCCGGCGTGGCCGTGTCCCTTTGGCGTGGGTGCATATCCCGGTGTGGCTTTGTCACCCAGCGTGTCCGTGTCACCTGGCACGGGTGCCTCAGCCGGCGTGGCTGTGTCACCGGGGCGGCTGCCATCACCCGGTATGGCTTTGTCCCCCGGCGTGGCTTTGTCCCCCAGCATGGCTTTGTCTCACCCGGGGGGTGGGGGGGAGCTGCCATCACACGGCGCGGCTTTGTCCCCCAGCGTGGCCGTGTCACCCGCGGGGCCGCATACCCAGGGGGGTCGCCATCAGCCCCCGTGCCAGCCCTTCCCCACCGCTCCGCTGCCACCTCACCCAGCGCCACGGTGGCACCTGCCCCCGGTGCTGCCACCCAGCGCGGCCGTGGTCACCCGGCCGGCGCCGAGCCCCGGCTGCCCCCCCGGGACTGCCCTCCCCGCCCCGCAATCCCCCTCCCCACACAGCGCGATGCGGTTGAGCTTCGGGGCGATGCACCGCGGCGGTACCGACCTGCAGCCGCCGCCGGTGCGGGGCCGTGCGGGGCCCCCCGGTTCCGCTCCGCGCTCCGCGCTCCGCCGCCGCCGAACCACAACTCCCAGCAGCCCGGGCAGGAGGGGCCCCGCACCGCCCCCGCCGGCACCGGCAGCTGCGGGCCCCGGCCGAGGCACCGCCCGCCCTTTGCGCTACGAACCGGCCCCGGTGCCGGCCCCCGCCCCCGCCCCTCGCCGCGGCCCCGGGGCGGTGCGTCCCGCCCCCCGCCACCGCGCAGCCGGGAGGGGCCGGGGGGGAGCGGCGGGGCTGCGGCATTCCGGTGGGGGGTCCTGGGCAGGGAGGGAATGGGAGAAGTGGAGGGGGTGGGGGGTCCCAGAGGGGAGAATCCATCCCGGGAACAGCGGGATGGGGTAGGGCGGGCGGGGGCACGGGCACCGAGGAGGGCGGCAGCAGCGGGGTGCAAAGGGATGCAGGAGGACGTGGAGGGAAAACTGGCTGCAAGGATAAGAGCGGTGGGGGCCGCAGCGGTCAGGATGCAGGCAATGGTGGTGCCAGGGGTGCTGGTCTCAGAGGGAGCATCCATCCTGGGAACACCGGGATGGGGGGGAGCAGGGGCACCAGGGTCACAGCGGCGTGGGGAGGGGCGTGGAAGGGTTGGGAGGTGGAGAGGAAGTGCGGGGCTGCAGGAG
This sequence comes from Dryobates pubescens, assembly GCF_014839835.1. Taxonomy (NCBI): domain Eukaryota; kingdom Metazoa; phylum Chordata; class Aves; order Piciformes; family Picidae; genus Dryobates; species Dryobates pubescens. The sequence goes on from NC_071636.1 coordinate 5,105,156, forward strand.
GAGCAGCGGGATGCAGGAGGAAATGGAGGGAAAACTACTCCAAGGCTAAGGGCAGTGGAGGCTGCAGCGGTCAGGATGCAGGGAACGGAGGTGCCAGGGGTGCTGGTCCCAGAGGGAGCATCCATCCTGGGGAGACTGGGGTGTGGGGGGCATGGGCACCAGGGATTGCAGCAGCAGGGATGCAGGAGGTGCAGAGACAGTGAGGGGATGGAAGAGATGCAGGAGGAGCAGAGGGATGCAGGAGGACAGGCAGGGAAAGCTGCTCCAAGGGTATAGTCTGGGGACGCCGGCCCTGGGGATGCCGGCCCTGGGGGTGCTGGTCTCAGGAGTGGGAGCACAGAAGGATACAGGCACCCAGGAGAGAGGTTCGTGGCTGCAGGGACACAGATTAATAGGGATGCAGCAGCTGGGCTGTGCAGGATGCTGGCTGCAGGGAAGGAGGGAGTGCTGGCTGCAGGGATGCAGGCCCCCGGGGCAGCAGCAGCCAGGATGCAGGGCTCGGTGGTGCCTGGGGATGCACACACCCGTGTGTGGCAGCTGGGAATTCCCTGGGAATTCCCTCTGAGAGCCCAGAGGCGGCGGGGGCAGGAGTCACAGAGCCCCAGCAGCCCCCCAGCTGCCGCCCTTGGAGCAGTCTGGGCTGTCCCTTGCCCACTCTGAAGTGCTGCTGGAGGAACAGGTTGCGGTGAGTCCTTTCTGCTTCCTTGCTTTTGTCCTTCCAAGCCCGTTTCCCATTCCCCCCGGGGAATATTGTCAAATCCAGGAGCCCCAAAAAGCAGTCCAGCAGCTCTCCACAGCTCCCCCAGGTGCCGGACGAGCCGCTGGGCCGAGCCGGCTGCAAGCAGATCCCGGCTGCAGGCAGAGCCCTGGCACCGCTGCCCTGCCCTGCCCTGTGGCAGTGCCACGTGGAGCTGCGTGGGCTGTGTCACTGCTCCCAGTGCGGGGGAAGCCCTGCCTGGCTCCCCGGGTTTTGCCATCCGGTGCCTGGCACTGCCAGCCTGCCCATCCTGCCCGGCACAGCTTGAGCTGGGCTGGAGGAAGGTGGACGAAGGGCTGCTCCGTTCGGCCCCTCGGCTGCGTGTGCTGGCTTTGGAGCCAGCTCAGCCCTGGCTGCTGCAGAGCCAAGCTGAGCCTGGTTTTCTGCCCTGGCACAGTTTGCCGTTCCCCTGAGCTCCCAGGGGCGCATTTGCCCCCTGAGTTTGCTCCTGCAGAGCCCTGGCAGCCTGGCGTGTTGCAGCCTGGCAGCGCTGTGTGTTGCAGCACTGCATGTGGCTGGGTGAAAGGAGGAGGAGTTTAGTCCTTCCTGCTCTCTCCCAGACCCCTCTCAGCCCCAGCCCACTCCTCCTGCCTGCTCTTGGCAGAGAGCTCACCCTTCTGCCAGCAGCCATGGACTCTGCCATCTTTTGGTGCCAGGCTCTGGGCTCTCCCATCTTTTCTTCCCTCCATCTGCTCTCTGCTCTTCTCCATGCCCTGCTCCTCAGCTCCACTCCTTGGATGAATCACAGGGGCACAGAATAATAAAGGTTGGAAAAGACCTCTGAGATCATCAGGTCCAACCTCGTGCCCAGTACCTCCATAGCCTTCTCTTGCCTCTGCCTTTAGGATGTCTCCTGCTCCTCACCCTTCGGTGCAGCAGCTCCCTTCCCAGCAGTGCACTGTCTCCAGCAGCTGCTCTGCTCACAGCTTTTCCCCAGTGCTGGGGAGAGGAAGGGGGCTTTGGAGATCTGAGGGTCTGGGATCTCCCTGGTGTGGGTTTCCCCCCCTCCCCTAATGCTGAGCCCACAGCATGCAGCACAGGGGTTCCATGCCCCACACTGGGCTTCCTTGCCCTGTGCCAACCCCATGCTGAGGGTGCATGGACCCTGATGCCCCTTGCTCTGTACTCTCCTGAGCAGCTGGCAGAGATGCTGCCAGGGTGAAGCCTGCTGCCAGCCTCTTCTAGGGGTCTGTGCTCTGCAGGTCCCTCCTCTGCACTACCAGCTGCTCTGCTTTGGTCTGGGTGATGCAGCAGCCTGGGGATCCCAGGGGAGATGCCACCCCTCTGAGGCAGGCAGGCAGGGCCTGGGGATGGAGGGATCCCAGCACCCACCCTGCAGCCAGTACCAGCGGGATGGAGGGATGAGCCCAGCCCCACTGCCAGCACCTGGGCATCAGGAAGGGTCCCTGGGCCCAAGGCAGGGACAACACAGGTCTGTCAGGGGCCAAGTGGGCAGCAGAAGCTGGCACAGGAGCTGTTCCATGGCAGAAGCGCTGGGAACAGCCCTGGGATGTGCCTGGCACGCCTGTGCCAGCGACACCCTGGCAGGAGCCCTGCCTGCCTGGCAGCCTCCTGGCTCCAGTGGTTCCTTCTCCATTTCCCAAGGAGAGCTCCTGGGGCAGCCACCACCCTGTGCCGGCCCCTGAGCCATTGCCAGCACACAGCTGCTGCCAAGGCTGGCCTGGTGCCCTGCCAGGGACAGGATTTCCCAGAGCTGGCACCTGGGGAGGCCTTCCCTGTGCTGCCCAAGCTGGGGAGGCCCACAGCATGCCAGCTTCTGCTCCCTGAAGCCCTGCCAGGCCACCCTGTGCCCAGGGAACGTGCAGCATCCTGAGTGTGGCTTTCCCACTCAGCCCTGTGTCCCTCCCTTGGCGCTTTCAGGGCACCACTCTGCTGCCAGCCCAGCCCTGAGCGCTCCCCACTGTCACCATCTGCCACCCTGCTGCAGCCCAGCTCTGCCCTGAGAGATGCCAGCCCCAAATGGGGCGGGATTGCTGGAATATGACCCCAAAATCGGGAATGGTCCCCAAAATGAGGGAAGATGCAGGACTGGGACCCCCAAAAGATGAAACATGCAGGAATGTGCCCCCAGAATGGGGAAAGATGCAGGAAGATGGCCTCAGAGTGGGAGAAGATGTGGAAACATCACCCCCAAATGTGGGAAGATGTAAGAAGATGACCCCAAAAGGAGGAGAGATGCAGGGATGTGACCTCAGAGTGGGAGAAGACGTGGAAACATCACCCCCAAATGTGGGAAGATGTAAGAAGATGACCCCAAAAGGAGGAGAGATGCAGGGATGTGACCTCAGAGTGGGAGAAGATATGGAAACATGACCCCCAAATGTGGGAAGATGTAAGAAGATGACCCCAAAAGGAGGAGAGATGCAGGGATGTGACCTCAGAGTGGGAGAAGATGTGGAAACATCACCCCCAAATGAGGAAAGATGCAGGACATGGCCCCAAAATGTGGGAGGATGAAGGAATATGACTTCAGAGTGGGAGAAGATGTGGAAGTATGACCCCAAAAGGAGGAGAGACGCAGGAATATGCCCCCAGAATGGGGAAAGATGCAGGGATATGACCTCAGAGTAGGAGCAGATGTGGAAACATGACCCCCCAAATGTGGGAAGATGCAGGAAGATGACCCCAAAAGGAGGAGAGATGCAGGGATGTGACCTCAGAGTGGGAGAAGATGTGGAAACATCACCCCCAAATGAGGAAAGATGCAGGAAGATGACTCCCAAATGGGGGAAGATGCAGGAATGTAGCAAATAAACATCTGGGTGATGTCCTGCTGGGGACCAGGAGCCCCTGCCCCAGATCAAAGCCTCCCTGGGGGCTTTCCTCTTTGTGGAACAGAGACGACTCCGTGCCTGAGGCTGGCTGGGTGGGCACGGGGTGGGGTGTGGGGGTCGGCATGAGCAGGCTGGGGGAGGGGGTGGGGGAAGCAGCAATGGCCACGGCTGCTGCTCCCAGCCAGCTCTTCCTCCACTACACAAAGCCCAGGGCCGAAGATTGGCTCCTGCTTGCACGTCAGCGAGGAGGGACAAGCCCCGGGGGGCTTTGTTAGTGGTTTTGTTGTTGTCGCTGTTGTCGTTTCCTCTCCCCCCCCCCCCCCCCCCCCCACCCCCTCCCCCTTTTGTTTCCCCTCCTTCTTTTTAATTCTCTTGCAATCTCTGTCCAAAAATAACCCAGCCATCCTCCCCCGGGAATGCTCAGCAGCAGCCTCAGCTCCTTTGCAACCCCCCCTCCACCCCCACCCCCAGCCCCTGCAGTCGCCTCGCAGCTGCTAAACGAAGCCGTGAAGGCTCCTGACACATCCCAACCTCTGCCAACAGTCGCAGGGTGAGCTCGGGGGGTGGGTTGTGTGGGAAGGTGAAAGGGGGGGCAAGAAGCACACCCCCCCACCCCCCCATTTTCCTGGCTGGGTGGCAGATGCCCCTAGGAGAGGCAGGGTGGTAGGTGGGCTGCATGTCCTTGTCCCTCCCCAGCAGTCATCGGCACTGCCTTGGCACTGCCAGGGAAAACCTGGGACACTGCAGGCATCCAGGAACTGGGTTTTAAAGGAGGGATTTCCCTGCAGCGGTGCTCCTCGGGGAGGCGCTGAGAGCTGCCGTGCCACCACCATGCAACCCACCGGTGCCCCCGGGCAGGAGCACGCCCTGGGCAGGCACGATGCTTGTGTACTCCCTAGAGATGTGCCAGCGCCTGGCTGACTGCTGGAGGGAGGGGAGGGAAACCTCCTGGAAGTGGGGGGCACAGGGTAGACACAAATCCTTGCTCCAGTAGCTCGTTCTGGGGCGGGGGGCGGGGGGGGAACACACGACTCCCAGGGAGCTCCAGGGGGATTTTGCCCACCCAGCTCTGAGCCGAGCTGTGGCCCTCTGCTGGCACTTCAGGGGTGTAGGATGTAGGTGGCGCGGAGCTGATTGGGGGTCGGGCAACGCTGCCCCCCCACCCCCCACCCCCAGTGTTGTTCCCTCTGTGGTTTGGGGCAGCTGGCACACGATGGTCACCGGGGTGAGCAGGGCATGGGCAAGTGGGGTCCCCGAAGGTGCTGGTGAGGCACCTTCTCTGTGTGACATGGCCATGGGTGTCCAGTGGGGTCCCCGTGCCTCTGGGCAGGACCCAGCCCTCCCTCTCCCCCCCCCCCCGCCCCGCTGCAGCTGGGCTGGCCCAGGCGATGCTCAGGGAAGGGGCGAGGATGGCTTTGGGGAGGCTGCTGCCTCCCGTGGGGCATCCCATGGAAGACAGCTGTCCCCAGGGGCCACGCCAGCTCACCCCCTGCCCTGACAGCTCCCAGCCAGCTACGGACCAGCACGAGGGCAGGATTTGACCCCGGGGAGCCGCGCTCAGAGCCGAGCCAGAGGCACTGGGCCACTGCCGTAGCCCAGGGCGTGTGCCAGGCTCAGCTCTCACCTTCTGCTCTGCCGCAGGAGGCCCAGGGCCGTGCTCCACACCTGCAAACTCCCCAACCCCCCTCCCCCCAGCAGCAAGGACGACGGGAGAAGCCGAGGAGCAGGGACGTGGGGAGGGGGACGCCGAAGGCTTCCCACGGCAGCACTTTGGTCATGTTCAAAAATATTTAATCCCAGCAATTTTCACATTGTTCTTATAAAAACAGACAGGTAGGAAGGGCAAGGAGATGCTTCAGTACAGGGTCGTTTGGGGTGGGTTTTTTTGGCACTTTTCTTTTTTTCCTCTTCTTTTTTTTTGTTCTTTTTTTTTTCCTATTTTGTTTTTTTTCCTCCTCTTTTTGTCCTTCTTTTCCTCCTCTTTTTGTCCTTTTTTTCCTCCTCTTTTTGCTCTTTTTTTCCTCCTGTTTTTGCTCTTTTTTCCTTCTCTTTTGCTCTTTTTTCCTCTCCTTTTTATTCTCTTTTCCCCTCTTCTTTTTGCTCTTTTTTTCCCTATTTTGTTCCTTTTTTTCCTCTTCCTTTTGCTCTTTTTTCTCTTATTGTTGTTCTTTTTCCCCCTCTTCTTTTTGTTCTTTTCCCCCTATTTTGTTCTTTTCCCCCCTCTTCTTTTTTATTCTTTTTTTATCTTCTTTTTGTTCTTTTTTCCCCTATTTTGTTCTTTTTTCCCCTCTTCTTTTTATTCTTTTTTTCCTCTTATTTTTGTTCTTTTTTTCCTCTTGTTTCTTTTGTTCTTTTTCCTCTTATTTTTGTTCTTTTTTCCTCCTCTTTTTGTTGGTTTTTGTTCTCTTTTAATCTTCTTCTTGTTCTTTTTTTCTCTTCTTTTTTTCCCCCTCTTCTTTTTGTTCCTTTTCCCTCTTATTTTTGTACCTTTTTCCTCTTCTTTTTTTGTTCTTTTTTTCCTCTTCTTTTTGTTCTTTTTTTCTCTTTTTGTTCTTCTTTTCCTATTTTGTTCTTTTTTCCTCTTCTTTTTGCTCTTTTTCCTCTTCTTTTTTGTTCATTTTTTTCTCCTTTTTTTCTTTTTCTTCCTCTTCTTTTTGTCCCTTTTCCCTCTTCTTTTTCTTCTTTTTTTTCCTTCTTCTTTTTGTTCTTTTTTCCTCTTCTTTTAGTTATTTTTTTTCTTCTTTTTGTTCTTTTTTTAATCTTCTTTTTTTTCTCTTCTTTTAGTTATTTTTTCTTCTTCTTTTTGTTCTTTTTTTATCTTCTTTTTTTTCCCTCCTCTCTCTCTTCTTTTTTGTTCATTTTTCCTCTTCTTTTTACTCTTTTTTTCCTCTTCTTTTTGTTCTTTTTTTGACTTGTTTTGTTGTTGTTGTTTTGGTTTGGCTTTCTCTGTTTTGTTTTAACCTTTCCAAATTACAAACAACACATTCATTGATATTTGAAAGGAAACAAACAAACAAACAAACAAATTAAACGACCAACCCAGCCCCTAACTCTCAGCTGTACACTGCAGAGAGGCCACCAACCACCCTTCCTCCACCCCCAAACCAATCCAGCCTCCTGTGGTCACTCTTTGCTGCTCTACAAGGACAAAATAAATACACCAGCAGCCAAGGACACTCTTGGTGGCTTCACTGCCCTCCCCAGGGCCTGGCTGAGGGGGGTTGGGGGCTCAGGGAGGAGATGATTTTGGGGATAGGTGTCAGCCCCACCAGTGCCTGGCTCTGGGCAGGGGGGGAAGGCAGCAAAGGAGCGTGGGGGGTGGTGCTGAGGCTCAAAGTGGTGGTGGGACCAGCTTGGATGGGCTGATTTCTGCCTGCTCTGCTCACTCTGGGCTCATCTCCTGTGCCAGAGCCTGCCCACGCTGCCTGCCTGCCTCTCCTTCCCCAGTACACCTCCGCCTTCCTCCCCTGCCCCTCTCCTTCTCCTGCCCAGCTGGCACCCAGCAAAGTGCCAACCCTGGGGGCTTCAAGTGGGAGCTGCAGATCCCAACAAGGTGCCCACCCTGGGGGCTTCAAGTGAGAGCTGAAGATCCCAACAAGGTGCCCACCCTGGGGGCTTCAAGTGGGAGCTGCAGATCCCAACAAGGTGCCCACCCTGAGGGCTTCAAGTGAGAGCTGCAGATCCCAGCAAAGTGCCCACCCTGAGGGCTTCAAGTGAGAGCTGCAGATCCCAGCAAAGTGCCCACCCTGGGGGCTTCAAGTGGGAGCTGCAGATCCCAGCAAAGTGCCAACCCCAGGAGCTTTGGGTGGGAGCTGCAGATCCCAACAAGGTGCCCACCCTGAGGGCTTCAAGTGAGAGCTGCAGATCCCAGCAAAGTGCCCACCCTGGGGGCTTCAAGTGAGAGCTGCAGATCCCAGCAAAGTGCCCACCCTGGGGGCTTCAAGTGGGAGCTGCAGATCCCAGCAAAGTGCCAACCCCAGGAGCTTCAGAGGGGAGCTGCAGACCCTCGAGGGTCTGGGCAGGAGGTGCTGGGTGGGCTGTGCTGCCCCAATCTCTGTCCAGTGCCATGCCACCAGGCAGAGAGCCCAGTCCATCCTGCTCACCCAGAGATGCTACCAGGGGGCAAGGGATGCGCTCCAGCCCTTGGTGGGACCAGGGTTGTCCTGGCAAGGGTCACGGTGTTACCAAAGAGGAACAGCTGGCATGAGCAAAGGGGCACTGGCTGCTCCCAGTGCCCAGGGGGGTTTCCCACAGCTCCCAGTGCTGGGTGCCACTGCTTGATGCCGCTCCCTAGAGCGCCAAGGCCTGGCTCTCTGCCTCTCCAGCAGCCAAAGCAAAGGAGGCAAAGCAAAGCAGCAGGAAGCTCGGTGCCCGGCCGCGCCGGGCTGGCGGCACACGGGGCTCCACACCGGCTGGCACCTTCCCCCCCAGCTGGCACCTTTCCCCCCCAGCTGGCACCTTTCCCCCCCGGCTGGCACCTTTCCCCAGCTTCCCCACAGCCAGAAAGGGTCCCCGGGCTGGTGGCACAGGAGCCCACCAAGCCCCCGGGGCGCAGATCCCGCTGGGGGAAGCTGGGAGCTGCGGGATGGGGCAGGGCTGGGCAAGGCGGCCGGGAACCCCGTGGCAAGCCCTGTGCCCACCTCGGCTGCCAGCAATCAACCTCAGGCTCTTGCAACGGAGACGTTTTTAATCGGTAACAACATCAGAACTGCAAAAAATCTCCCCCCACACACCCCCCCTCCCTGCTCCCCCCAGCCCCAACCCCCACCCCCTGCTGGGGCAGTGCCAGGGGATGTGTCCCTCCCCTCCCCTCTCCCCGCCGTGCCAGCCTGTCCTCACCGGTCCGGGGCGGTGCCCGCCCCCCCCCCCCCCCCGCTGGTGCCTGCCCCCAGGGCTCCCATCGCGGTTTAAATAGAATAAATACAGTGAAGAAAAGAGGGAAATCTTCCAGAAAAGAGGCAAAAAAGAAAGAACAGGAAAGACAACAGCAGGGCCGGGGCGGGGGGAGGGGGAGGGGGAGGGGGGGTGTCGGGGGTCTGACCAACGCCACGCTGGGCTCTGGATTAGTTACTGAGGAGGTTTCTAGGAGGGCACATCGAGTTGGCAGCTGGAGAAGCCCTTCCCGCCGGCCTTAGATCGACACCTCGTATTCTCTGGTTTCCTGCGAGGGAGGAGAAGCCAGGTGAGGGCAGCAGCTGCCTGCCAGGGTAACCTCCCCCTGCCCAAAGCCCAGAGAAACCCCTGGGGTTGTGGTGCTGCTGGGGGGATGATGCTCTCTCCCCTGGGACTTGAGCCCACCCAGCTTCCCACTTCCCTATCAGCACGGCTGGAGATGTCCTATCCCTTAGGATGGAGGCTCCTGCTTCCAATCAGCATGGCTGGAGTTGTTCTAACCCTTGGGATGGAGGCTCCTGCTTCCAATCAGCATGGCTGGAGTTGTTCTAACCCTTGGGATGGAGGCTGCTGCTTCCAATCAGCACGGCTGGAGTTGTTCTAACCCTTGGGATGGAGGCTCCTGCTTCCAATCAGCATGGCTGGAGTTGTTCTAACCCTTGGGATGGAGGCTTCTGCTTCCAGAGCAGCATGGCTGGAGTTGTTCTAACCCTTGGGATGGAGCCTCCTGCTTCCAGAGCAGCATGGCTGGAGTTGTCCTATCCCTTGGGGTGGAGCCTTGTGCTCCTGTATCAGGATGACTGGACTTGCCCTGTCCCTTGGGAGAGAGCCTCCTGCTCCCATCTCAGGCTGGGCTGACTCATCCTATCACTCAGACTGGAGCCTTCCACTCCCATAGAAGGATGCCTGGGACTTCATCCTATCCCTTGGGCCGAAGCCTCCCTCCCACTGCCAGGACTATTGCTGCACCCCCAGCGAGAGAGACCCCAGCTTTGCCGTTGGGGTGGCCCCCAGGGAGGAGTGGGCAGGGCAGGACTCACCCCTGTCTCATAGATGGGGTTGTCAAACTCGGTCTCTACGGTGATCTGGCTGTAGGGGTGGGAGTACATGAGGGGCAGGCGGAGGCTGGAGTAGTACCGACACCTGCGGGGGGCACACCACAGTCACCGGGCTGCACGACCCCCCCCCCCAGCCCCCAGCCTCCCACAGCCCTCCACTGCAGCTCCCCAGGCTCCCCAGAGCAGGAGCTCAGTGCCCAGCTCCCCAGGCTCCCCAGAGCAGGAGCTCAGTGCCCAGCTCCCCAGGAACCCCAGAACAGGAGCTCAGTGCCCAGCTCCCCAGGCTCCCCAGAGCAGGAGCTCAGTGCCCAGCTCCCCAGGGATCCCAGAGCAGGAGCTCAGTGCCCAGCTCCCCAGGCTCCCCAGAGCAGGAGCTCAGTGCCCAGCTCCCCAGGACCCTGCCTGAGGTGGGCACAGGGGACATAGTGATGCTGAGCCAGCCCTGGCCATCACACAGAACCAACCAATGGTATTGGTTGGAAGGGACCTCAAAGACCATCTAGTTCCAAGCCCCTGCCATAGGCAGGGACACCTCCTACCAGCCCAGGTTGCTCAAGGCCTCATCCAGCCTGGCCTTGAACACCTCAACCTCCCTGGGCAACCTGTGCCAGTGTCTCCCTGCCCTCACTGGGGAGAATTTCTTCCTGATATCCAATCTAAATCTCCCCTCTTGCAGCTCCAAGCCATTGCCCCTTGTCCTGGCACTCCCAGCCCTCGTCAAAGTCCCTCCCCAGCCCTCCCGCAGCCCCTTCGGGTACTGCAAGGCTGCTGCCCTGGAGCTGTCTCTTCTCCAGGCTGAGCAGCCCCCAACTCTCCCAGCCTGTCCCCCACAAGGGAGGCTCTCCAGCCCTCTGATCATCCTCCTGGCCTCCCCCAGCAGCAGTTCCATATCCTTCTTATGCCGGGGGCGGGGAGGGCGCCAGAGCTGGACGCAGTCCTCCATCCCCCACAGGGTTAACCCCCAGCCCTCCAGCCTCGAGTGCAGGTCCCACCTTGTGAGATAGATGTATGCTCCTCCCAGCAGCAAGGAGATGATCAGCACGGGGATGAATATGGCCAGGGCCATATTGCCTCCCTCCAGTGATGTCTCTGCAGCAGCTTCTGCTACTGAAAGAACAAGATCCGTTATGGTGGTGCTCACCAGCACCTCACGGTGCTTCCCCCTTCCACCTCTGCTCTTCCCCCTCCCTCCCTGGGCTCCACACAGATTCTGGGTGAGGGTCCTGTGGAAGGCTCATCCACCAAAGGCTTGTCACTCACCTTCCAGAGCATGTTCAAAGCTGTCTTGATTCACTGGAAGAGAAATGGGAGAGTTGCTGCTACGTAACCGGGCTTGGCGGGGTGCTGGCAGCTGTTGCCTGCACGGGGAGCCCAGGTCTGGGGTCTCCTCGCCCCCTTTGGTCCCAAGATGAGCTGCAGGCTCGGGTTTTAGTGAGCTCTCAGGCTTTCTACATGGGTCTGAGCAGGCTGGGCAAGCGAGACAGGGGCAGGATGGCTCTGCCCAGGGTGTTGGCACCCTCCGGAGTGCCCCACTGCCCAGGAGACAAGGTCTCTACTTAGACCCAGTAATTAAGGAGCAATTAATCCCTGCAGCCCGCTGGCCATGGGAGGGTCCTCCTGTGTCCACAAGCCCCAGAACTGATTAAGACCACCACCTAGAGGGTTTCCTGGGGCTGAGCTCTGCCAGCTCAGCAGGCACTCGGGGAGACCAACCCCGGGCACACCTCTACGGGAGGCAGGAAGAGCAGTGACCCCCCCTGCCACACACACACAGCTTCCACCACCAGCACTGTGGGCAGAGGTTTGGCTCCCCCTCCTTGGGGCAGCAGAGCTCTCTGGGTGTCTACAGCCCAGTGGAGGTCCCCGGGGCTGCCCCAGGGTGGGCACAGAGGGTGCCGGGCGTCCCCACCCCTCGCCCTTACCTTTGCAGATGGGCAGGGGTCCGCTCCAGTGGGAGGGCTGGCCCAGGATGCATTTGATGGTCACCTCCCCCATGAGTTCAAAGCCCTCGTAGCACATGAAGGTGAGGGACTCCCCCGGCAGGTAGAGGCGCTTGTAAAGGATTTGGTAGCCGTTCTCGGGCAGCCCGGGGTTGTCGCAGGCCAGAGACTCCTCAGCTGAAAGGCAACAAGTGCCGGGATCAGCCCCGGGCTTTGGGCAGCACCGGGGAGAGGTGGAGCCCAGGAGGCACCTGAGGGCTCAGCCCAAGCCCCTCCTGCTCTCTCAGAGCTCAGCATCACCTCCTGCAGCTGGGGAAGGTTGCAGCAGCAGCAGCAGCACCGTCCCGGCACCGTCCCGAGCAGACGACTGATGGAATTGGGTTGGTTCAGAGCATCCAGGCCAACCCTTAACCCAGCACTGCCAGAGCACCACCAAACCAGGGCCCTCAGCACCACAGCCCTGAAACCCCTCCAGGGATGGGGACTGCCCTGGGCAGCCTGGACCAGGCCTTGACAACCCTCAAGGGGAAGAAATTGTTCCTCATGGCCAACCTAAACCTCTGCTGGGGCAACTGGAGGCTGTTTCCTCTTGTCCTGTCACTTGCTCCTTGGGTGAAATGATGAACCCCCACCTGGCTCCAGCCTCCTTCCAGGGAACTGCAGAGAGCCAGGAGGTCTCCCCTCAGCTTTCTTTTCTCCAGGCTGAACAATCCCTCAGCTGCTCTTCACAAGAGCCCTGGATGCCCCAGGACCACTTCCAACCCAAACCTCCTTCCATTTCCTGGGGTGGGAGTTTTAGGCTATGCCTTTCTAATTCCCCCCCCCCCCCCCCCCCCCCAGACCTTGAACAGAGAGTGGTAGAATGCAAATAAATCACTGTTGGAAAGGAAAATGATGGTGGGTTCCAAACAATCCTCCTGGAAGAGATAATGCACTTAAACTAGTTGCACCAAATCAGTCTCTCTCTTCTCACTACCTCAGGCTGGGAGATACCAACTGGCTTCTGCTTGACCCTTGGCTGCACTGCTTTGTTGTGAGTGGTATTAACTTCCTTCTCTCTCCTTTCTCTTGTCCCTTTGTGTCCAGGGAGTTAAGGAGGGGAGCAGGGAAGGGGAAGCTGTTAGCTCCCCTGGTTCCCTTGTCCCTTTGAGTCCAGGGAGGTAAGGAGAGGAGCAGGGAAGGGGAAGCTGTTAGCTCCCCTGGTTCTCTTGGTCCTTTATGTCCAGGGAGTTAAGGAGAGGAGCAGGGAAGGGGAAGCTGTTAGCTCCCCTGGTTCTCTTGGCCCTTTGAGCCCAGGGGGGTAAGGAGGGGAGCAGGGAAGGGGAAGCTATCAGCTCCCCTGGTTTTTGGCCAGGGGGGGTTCTTGTGCTGTTTATAACTTGTAAATACCTGTAAATGTTGCACATTTTGTGCTTAGTCATTGCATTCCTCTGTAGTTTGTAGTTTTGCTTGTAAATACAGCTTCTAACCTCAGCTGGTCAAGCAATTTAATGTTGGGGGGGCAATTTTCAACCCACCACATTTGGTTTTGGGGTTCCCTTTTCCTTAGCACTGAGCTTGAGACACTTAGATGTGTCCAGAGAAGGGCAATGAGGCTGGGGAGAGGTCTGGAGCACAGCCCTGTGAGGAGAGGCTGAGGGAGCTGGGGTTGTTTAGCCTGGAGAAGAGGAGGCTCAGGGGAGACCTTATTGCTGTCTACAACTCCCTGAAGGGAGGTTGTAGCCAGAAGGGGGTTGGTCTCTTCTCCCAGGCAAGCAACACCAGAACAAGAGGACACAGTCTCAAGCTGTGCCAGGGGAAGTTTAGGCTGGAGGGGAGGAGAAAGTTCTTCCCAGCAAGAGAGATTGGCCGTTGGAATGTGCTGCCCAGGGAGGTGGTGGAGTCCCCATCCCTGGAAGTGTTCAAGAGGGGACTGGATGTGGCACTAGGAGCCATGGGTTAGTTGCCAGGAGGTGTTAGGGATTAGGTAATAAGTTGGACTGGATGATCTCTGAGGTCTTTTCCAACCTTATTGATTCTATGATGCTGTGATGCTGTGGTGCTGTGATGCTGTGGTGCTGTGATGCTGTGATGCAGTGATGCTGTGATGCAGTGATGCAGTGATGCTGTGATGCTGTGATGCTGTGGTGCTGTGATTCTGTGATGCAGTGATGCTGTGATGCTGTGGTGCTGTGATGCTGTGGTGCTGTGGTGCTGTGGTGCTGTGATGCTGTGATGCTGTGATGCTGTGGTGCTGTGATGCTGTGGTGCTGTGATTCTATGATGCTGTGATGCTTTGATGCTGTGATGCTTTGATGCTGTGATGCTGTGGTGCTGTGATTCTATGATGCTGTGATGCTGTGATTCTATGATGCTGTGATGCTTTGATGCTGTGATGCTGTGGTGCTGTGATTCTATGATGCTGTGATGCTGTGATTCTATGATGCTGTGATGCTGTGGTGCTGTGATTCTATGATGCTGTGATGCTGTGATTCTATGATGCTGTGATGCTGTGATTCTATGATGCTGTGGTGCTGTGATTCTATGATGCTGTGATTCTATGATGCTGTGGTGCTGTGATTCTATGATGCTGTGATGCTGTGGTGCTGTGATTCTATGATGCTGTGGTGCTGTGATTCTATGATGCTGTGGTGCTGTGATTCTATGATGCTGTGATGCTGTGATTCTATGATGCTGTGGTGCTGTGGTGCTGTGATTCTATGATGCTGTGATGCTGTGGTGCTGTGATTCTATGATGCTGTGGTGCTGTCATTCTATGATGCTGTGGTGCTGTGATGCTGTGATTCTATGATGCTGTGATGCTGTGATGCTGTGGTGCTGTGATTCTATGATGCTGTGATGCTGTGATTCTATGATGCTGTGGTGCTGTCATTCTATGATGCTGTGGTGCTGTGATTCTATGATGCTGTGGTGCTGTGATTCTATGATGCTGTGGTGCTGTCATTCTATGATGCTGTGGTGCTGTCATTCTATGATGCTGTGATGCTGTGATGCTGTGATTCTATGATGCTGTGATGCTGTGATGCTGTGGTGCTGTGATTCTATGATGCTGTGATGCTGTGATTCTATGATGCTGTGGTGCTGTGATTCTATGATGCTGTGATTCTATGATGCTGTGGTGCTGTGATGCTGTGATTCTGTGATGCTGTGATGCTGTGGTGCTGTGATTCTATGATGCTGTGGTGCTGTGATGCTGTGATTCTGTGATGCTGTGGTGCTGTGATTCTATGATGCTGTGGTGCTGTGATGCTGTGATTCTATGATGCTGTGATTCTATGATGCTGTGATGCTGTGATGCTGTGATTCTATGATGCTGTGGTGCTGTGATGCTGTGATTCTGTGATGCTGTGGTGCTGTGATTCTATGATGCTGTGGTGCTGTGATGCTGTGATTCTATGATGCTGTGATTCTATGATGCTGTGATTCTATGATGCTGTGATGCTGTGATGCTGTGATTCTATGATGCTGTGGTGCTGTGATGCTGTGATTCTATGATGCTGTGGTGCTGTGATTCTGTGATGCTGTGATGCTGTGATTCTATGATGCTGTGGTGCTGTGATTCTATGATGCTGTGATGCTGTGATTCTATGATGCTGTGGTGCTGTGATTCTATGATGCTGTGATTCTATGATGCTGTGGTGCTGTGATGCTGTGATTCTGTGATGCTGTGATGCTGTGGTGCTGTGATTCTATGATGCTGTGGTGCTGTGATGCTGTGATTCTGTGATGCTGTGGTGCTGTGATTCTATGATGCTGTGGTGCTGTGATGCTGTGATTCTGTGATGCTGTGGTGCTGTGATTCTATGATGCTGTGGTGCTGTGATGCTGTGATTCTATGATGCTGTGATTCTATGATGCTGTGATTCTATGATGCTGTGATGCTGTGATGCTGTGATTCTATGATGCTGTGGTGCTGTGATGCTGTGATTCTATGATGCTGTGGTGCTGTGATTCTGTGATGCTGTGATGCTGTGGCTCTATGCTTCCATGATTCAGAGCCTTCAGCAGCCTCAGCGCCCCTCTCTGCTCAGGCTCCAGCCCCTCGGCGTGCTGCCGGGAGCGCGGAGCCAGGCCGCAGGCGAGCAGGAGGAGCTGGCCAGGACTCACAGACGCAGTGTGGGAGGCGTGAGGTCCAGATGGGCGTCCCTGTCTCGCGGCTGTAGCAGGTGAGCAGCGAGCTGCCCTCCAGCACGAAGCCAGGGTTGCAGGTGTACTGGATGGTGGTGCCCACCAGCAGCACCGGGTCGGAGATCAGGCGCGTCGAGTGCTCCACCTCCCCGGGGTCCGTGCAGTACATAACTGGGGAGAACACAGAGCACAGAGTTGAGCAGGCTGGGAAAGACCTCAGAGATCACCCAGCCCAACCTGGCACCCAGCACCATCCAATCAGCTAAACCATGGCACCAAGGGCCTCATCCAGGCTCCTCCTAAACACCTCCAGGGATGGGGACTCCACCACCTCCCTGGGCAGCACATTCCCATGGCCAATCTCTCTTGCTGGGAACAACTTCTTCCTCACAGCCAGCCTGAACCTCCCCTAGCGCAGCTGGAGACTGTGTCCTCTTGTTCTGCTGCTGCTTGCCTGGGAGAAGAGACCAACCCCCACCTGGCTACAACCTCCCTTCAGGGAGTTGGAGAGAGCAAGAAGGTCTCCCCTGAGCCTCCTCTTCTCCAGGCTAAGCAACCCCAGCTCCCTCAGCCTCTCCTCCCAGGGCTGTGCTCCAGACCCCTCCCCAGCTTTGTTGCCCTTCTCTGGACACCTTCCAGCACCTCAACATCTTTCCTAAGCTGAGGAGCACAGAACTGGACACAGGACTCAAGGTGTGGCCTGAGCAGTGCTGAGCACAGGGCAGAATGAGCTCCCTGCTCCTGCTGGCCACACTGTTCCTGCTGCAGGCCAGGATGCCATTGGCCTTCTTGGCTGCCTGGGCACACTGCAGGCTCATGTTCAGCCTACCATCAACCAGCACCCCCAGGTCCCTCTCTGCCTGGCTGCTCTCAGCCACTCTGCCCCCAGCCTGTAGCACTGCCTGGGGTTGCTGTGGCCAATGTGCAGCACCTGGCACTTGGATGTGTTCAATCTCCTGCCCTTGGACTCTGCCCATCTGCCCAGCCTGTCCAGGTCCCTCTGCAGAGCTCTCCTCCCCTCTAGCAGCTCAACTCAGACCTGTGGTGAGGGTGGGGGAGCCCTGTGGTGGGGGTGAGGGGGGGCGGCGGGGGGCAGGGCTGGGGACGCTCACTCTTTTCACAGAAGGGAGGGTCGCTGCTCCAGCTGAGGTCCCACTGGCAGGTGAGGGTGTCACTGCCCACGATGTCATAGCCTGGGTCACACTGGTAGGTGATCTTGGCCCCTCTCACCAGCTCTGTGTGGGATGTGGTCTTCCAGCCGTTCTGGATCTCGGGCAGGTCGGAGCAGGAGTCGTTGCGGGACACCTCTGCAGCCAAGAGAGGTGCTGGGCTGTCACCCACTGGGCAGGACAACACAGCACAGCCTTCCCCCAAGCCACCACACACAGACACAGCCCTTCACCAAGCCTCTGTCCCCTCCTGAGAGCTCTCCAACCCCGTGTGCCATGGACAGCGTGGCCACAGGCAGCTGCACGGCCCACGGGTGGCATCCCTTGGGCACAGGGGAAGGGAAGAAGGGCAGCAGAGGAGAATGGAGGCTTTTTGAGGCCTCCCCATCCCTCACCCTAAAAGGCAAAACTGAACTGGGATCAGGACACAAAGAGCAGCCTGGATCACAGGCTCACAGCAAGTTAGGGGTTGGAAGGGACCTCTGAAGGTCATCATCGAGTCCAAGCCCCCTGCCAGAGCAGGAGCACAGAATCCAGCACAGGTCACACAGGAACACATCCAGGTGGGGCTGGAACAGCTCCAGAGGAGACTCCACAACCCCCCTGGGCAGCCTGTTCCTGTGCTCTGTGACCCTCCCAGTGAGGAAGTTCTGGGAACACCAGGTGCAGACAACGTGGTGATAGCACAGCTGCCTTGCTCTGGACATAGGAGCCCAGAATCCTTTGGGTTGGGTTGGAAAAGCCCTTTCAGACCACTGAGCCCAGCCATCCTCCTCCTCTGCCAAGGCTGGGGCTAACCCATGGCCCTCAGCACCACAGCTCTGCACCTTCTAAGCAATTCCAGGGATGGAGATTCCAGCACCTCCCTGGAGAGCCTGTTCCAGTCTTTGAGAACCCTTCCAGTGGAGAAGTTTCTGCTGATGTCCAACCTAATCCTTCCCTGATGCAGCTTGAGGCCATTTCCTCTTGTCCAAGGCAGGGTCTCTGCCCTGCTGTCCCCAACCCCATGCCCACCAAGCGCTGTGCCCATGCCTGAGCCTGGCCACTGTACTGCAGTGCCTGAAGGAGGGGACCTGCAGTTGGCAGGTGATCTGCACTGCAGCTTCTTCCTGCATCTCCTCCTGGGGACTGTCAGCAGCCAAAGGAAAAGCAGGCTCAGGAGAAGTCTGGCAAGGGAGGACAGGCAGGGAGAGATGCAGGAAGCCATGGGGAAAGGAGTGTCCTTCCCAGCCCTTGCCCTGGGCATCAGGCACCCCAGGCTGGCAGACACAGATGCTCCCAAGGATGATGTGAACAGACACAGCCTAAGCAAGCAGCTGGGAGCTGTGAACATCCAGTTCAGGAGCAGCTGGGAGCTGTGAACATCCAGTTCAGGAGCAGCTGGGAGCTGTGAACATCCAGTTCAGGAGCTCACCTGGGAAGTGGCTTCAGTGACCTCTGCCAGGTGAGAGACTCAGAGGAAATGGCCTGGAATTGTGCCAGGGGAGGGTTAAGCTGGAGATTAAGGCAAGTTTCTTTGCTGCAAGAGGGGTCAGGAATTGGAACAGGCTGCCCAGGGAGGTGGTGGAGTCCCCATCCCTGGAGGTGTTAAAGAGCTGTGTGGCCATGGCACCTGGGGCCATGGTTTGATGGCCATGGTGGTCTTAGGTTGATGATTTGACTCCATGATCTTAGAGGGCTTTCCCCACCCAAACTGTTGTGTGATTCTGTGCCACCTTGCTGCAGTGCCTCCAGCTGTGTGTCTGTGGGCATGAGGAACCCACAGCCCTTTTTTCCTGAGGTTTTCCCCTCCCTGCTCTGCTCCACAGCTGCCCTGGGCCAGACAAGTGCTAAGAGGGACCCAAAACGCCACTGCCCCCCTGCAGAACCAGCCTGCAAGAGGGGAGAGGTGCAGGGACCCCCCAAAACTGACTGGGACAGAGACCTGCAGTGGGGCTGGGGGGGGTTGGCAGGAGATCAGTGGGATGTGGAGTGGGCTGCTGGTGTCAGAGCAGCTCCCTCTGCTTCCAAACCCAGCACCTGGACAACCTGCTCCGTCTGCAACGGCAGGGGACAGAGCCAGCATCCCTGCTCGCCCTACCTATGTAGTTCATGATGAATCCTTGTCCCTTCCCAAAGATGAGGCCAGCAGGGTCTGAGTGGAACTGGATGGTGAGGTCAGGACTGGAGGAGTAGAGCTTCTGGGGCCCACTGCTGCCCACATACTGCCCCAGGATGCGGGCGGTCAGCTCGTCCCCGTCGTAGATGGTGAGGATGTCACTGTTGGTGAGGTTCAGGCTGGGAAGGAGAACTTGGTCAGAGCACCTTGGAGCTGCAGGGAGCCTGGGCAGGATACTATGGTGCTGGGCTTGCCCCAGCACTGCAGTGCAGTGAACCTGCCTCACGTCCTGTCCCATCTCCATCCCTGGTCTGTCCCCATCCCTGCCCCATCTCCATTCCTGCTCCATCCCAGTCCCATCTCCATCCCTGGTCTGTCCCCATCCCTGCCCCATCTCCATTCCTGCTCCATCCCAGTCCCATCTCCATCCCTGTTCTGTCCCCATCCCTGGCCCATCTCCATTCCTGCTCCATCCCAGTCCCATCTCCATCCCTGTTCTGTCCCCATCCCTGCCCCATCTCCATTCCTGCTCCATCCCAGTCCCATCTCCATCCCTGTTCTGTCCCCATCCCTGCCCCATCACCATTCCTGCTCCATCCCAGTCCCATCTCCATCCCAGTCCCATCTCCATCCCTGGCCCATCTCCATTCCTGCTCCATCCCAGTCCCATCTCTATCCCTGTTCAGTCCCCATCTGCATTCCACCCTCTTTTCTGTCTCATCCCCATCCTCATCTTTGTCCCACCCCCGCCCCTGTCCTCATCGCCGCCTCTTTGCCCATGCGGTAGCGGCGGAGCCGCCAGCAGAGAGCAGTGGTGGGCCGCGGATAACGGAGCATCCCCGGGATGCGCCGGGCGGGCAGCCAAAGCCCTGCTCAGAGCCGGGACCAGCATCGTCTGCCCTTGGAGCCGGGGGGACAGGGGGGTCTCTACTCCTTCACACAGAATCGAGTATGGTGGGGGCTGAAAGGGAGCTCTGCAGATCACCCACTGCGACTCCTCTGCTCAAGCAGGGGCAGCAGCTTGCCCAGGATCACAGTGGCCAGGTGGGTTTGGAAGCTCTGCAGAGAAGGAGACTCCACAACCTCCCTGGGCAGCCTGCTCCAGGCCTCCAGCACCCTCACAACAAAGAATTTTCTCCTCCTGTTCAGATGGAACCTCCTGGGTTCCAGTTTGTGCCCCCTGCCCCTTGTCCTCTTCCTGGGCATCACTGAGAAGAGTCTGGCCCCATCCTCTTGCCCTCCATAGGTCCTTCAGCTCCTGCTGAGCATTGATCAGATCCCCTCTCAGGCTGCTCTTCTCCAGGCTCAACAGCCCCATTGGGTTTGAGACTGAAGTCACTTTCCCAGCCAGGTCTGGACAAGGAGGATCCATCTGGCTGTGGATGCACAATACTTGTGGGTCCAGGATGAGCTTGGTCACCAGGGGACCCCTTCCCTGCACATCAGCCCTTGCTTGGAGAAGCTGGAGCCAATCCCTAGCTCATTACAGATGTTCTCAGAAGGTACCCAGCTAATCCCCATGGCCAGCTGACATTTGTGGTGAATCTCTGCTGCCTGTCAGACAAGATTTCCCCTGTGACATTTATGTCTGGTGACTTCAGATCACTTGGCCCCCAGCTCTGCTCAGCCCACAAAGCCAGGAGAGGTGGACCCAGAGCTCTGATGGGATTTCACAGAGCCCTTTAAGACCTTTATGACTCTAAGCCCCTAATTGAAACATATTCTCCTCTTGAAAACCCCAAAATAGCATCAAAGGAGATGCCCTCTGCCTTGGCAGCATTATGCCAAGGGCTCCCAGCTTGGCACTGAATCCTGCACCCCTCTGACTCCCACACATGCAGCAAGCACTGGCATCTCCCTGCCCATGTCTGGAGGGCTCTGCTGAGGGGGTCTCTGGGCAGCTCTGCTCTACTGCCTGCAGCCTTCTGAGCTGTGGGGCTGAATGGCACAGGACTGAGCTAGCAGCCAGGGGGGGCCAGGGTGGGTTTTGTGAGGGTAGGGCTGGGCAGAGCTCCCCCCTCCCTGCCCAGTGCCTCCATCCCCATTCAGTCTAAAGCTGAGGTTGAATTTTCCAGCTCAGGGATGTCCCCAGGCTTTCCTGGCCCTGCATGAACCAGCTCAGGATGGGCTCTGTGTGTCACTCAGAGCTCCACTTGGAGCTGTGGCGTCACTCCCTGCAGCTTATCTCCAGAGGAGTTCAGAAGCCACCATCTCAGGAGCAGTTAAGTGGATGGTGGCATGTGTAACCGCTTTGAACTCAGGAAGCAGCACTTGGTGCAGCACTTGGTACAGCCCTGGGTCTCCCTGTGGCCGCTGAGAGCATCACAGGGCATTGGGAAAGCTCTGAGGGGGGGAGAACAGGGCAACAGGAGGATGCCTGGGGTGAGGAGACTGCGGGAGGGTGGGCTGGGCACTGGCCAGGCAGGGACAAGCACCCAGCTCTGGGCTACTCACAGCTGGATGTCCAGGAAGAGCCTCTTCTCCTCACCCACGTGGACCCTCCAGATGCAGTCCTCCCCCTCGGCGTAGGGCTCCGGCCAGTTCGGGGACAGGATCACCCCAGCCACAGCCGTCAGCTCCCCACCACACGTGGCTGTGGGGACGAGAGGCAGGGAGGGCTCAGCCAGGGAGCCTCCCAGAGCTGTTCTCAGGCCACATTCCCCCCACCCCCGAGGGAGGGGGACTGACCTCGGCAGAGCGGCTCCGTGTCGTTCCAGTAGGGGTCCCGCATGTTGACGCACTCGATGACGGCAGGGCCCTGCTCCAGCGAGTGCCCGGGGTCACACGTGAACTCCACCGTGGTGCCCAGGTTGTAGGTGGGGTCCGAGGTGGTGAAGTTCCCGTTCTGGATGTAGGGCTCGTAGCAGTGGCCCCGCTCGAAGGCTGGAAGAGGAACACCGCCGGCACACACATCACCATCAGCTGCAGCGGCACCGGGCCGGCTCGGGAGGGCAGCGCTGCCTTCCCCTGCTCCTCACACGCTCAGTCTGGGGGCTCTCAAGGGGACCCCTGGGCTCTGCTGCTGTCACCTCTCGTCCTGCCTTGGATCAGCAAGAGGGGAGGCAGAAGGAGCAGCTTTGCCGACCTTGGCTGCATTCCTTTGTTGTGGCTGAGTAGCTAACAAACAACTCTCTGCTCTTCCTCTTGTCCTGTGGGCACAGGGGGGATAGGGAGCAGGGAGTGGGGAAGCTGTTGGGAGCTCCCCTGGTTTGTCCAGGGAGGGCTTCCTGTGCTGCTTATAAATGGTAAGTACCTGTAAATATTGTGTATTTGGTACATAGTCATTGCATTGCATTTAGCCTGGGGAAGAGGAGGCTCAGGGGAGACCTTCTGGCTGTCTACAGCTACCTGAAGGGAGCCTGGTGGGGGTTGGTCTCTTCTGCCAGGCAAGCAGCACCAGAACAAGAAGGCACAGTCTCAAGCTGTGTTAGGGGAGGTTTAGACTGGAGGTGAGGAGAAAGTTCTTCACTGAGAGAGCTGTTAGCCATGGGAATGTGCTGCCCAGGGAGGTGGTGGAGTCCCCATCCCTGGAGGTGTTTAGGAAGAGCTTGGATGAGGCCCTTGGTGCCATGGTTAAGTTAGTCACAAGGTTGGACTTTGATGATCTCTGAGGTCTTTCCCAACCTTATTGATTCTATGATTCTATGATTGTAGCCTGCAGTTTTGCTTGTAAATACAGTTTCATTTGCTTCCAACTGAGCTGGTCTGGCAATCTAATGTTGGGGGGGGGGAGAAGGAGGGTGGTGGGTTGAAAATTCCACCCCCAACATCAATCCACATTTCAACCCACCACAGCCCATTAAAGCCCACAGCCCCCTTTCTGCCAGGCACTGCCCCAAGCCCTCCAGCGCTGCCTGGGGTTGCTGGGAGCCAGGGGCAAGAACAGAACAGAACAGAATAGAATAGAATAGAATAGAATTAACCAGGTTGGAAAAGACCTCAGAGATCATCCAGTCCAACCTATCACCCAACACCATCTGATCAATTAAACCATGGCACCAAGGGCATCATCCAGTCTCCTCCTAAACACCTCCAGGGATGGTGACTCTACCACCTCCCTGGGCAGCACATTCCAATGGCCAATCTCTCTTGCTGGGAAGAACTTCTTCCTAACATCCAGTCTGAACCTCCCCTGGCACAGCTTGAGACTGTGTCCTCTTGTTCTGGTGCTGTTTGCCTGGGAGAAGAGACCAACCCCCACTTGGCTACAACCTCCCTTCAGGCAGTTGTAGAGAGCAATAAGGTCTCCCCTGAGCCTCCTCTTCTCCAGGCTAAGAATAGAATAGAATAGAATGGAATGGAATAGAATAGAATTAACCAGGTTGGAAAAGACCTCAGAGATCATCCAGTCCAACCTATCACCCAACACTATCTAATCAAGCACCCCATTCAGTCTCTTCCTAAACACCTCCAGGGATGGGGACTCCACCACCTCCCTGGGCAGCACATTCCCATGGCCAATCTCTCTTGCTGGGAAGAATTTCTTCCTAACATCCAGCCTAAACCTCCCTTGGTGCAGCTTGAGGCTATGTCCTCTTGTTCTGGTTGCTTGGCAGAAGAGACCAACCCCCACCTGGCTACAACCTCCCTTCAGGGAGTTGCAGAG
The DNA here is from genome assembly GCF_014839835.1 of Dryobates pubescens. Classification (NCBI taxonomy): domain Eukaryota; kingdom Metazoa; phylum Chordata; class Aves; order Piciformes; family Picidae; genus Dryobates; species Dryobates pubescens. Next base: position 5,128,600 of record NC_071636.1, read on the forward strand.
AGCAAGAAGGTCTCCCCTGAGCCTCCTCTTCTCCAGGCTAAGCAACCCCAGCTCCCTCAGCCTCTCCTCCCAGGGCTGTGCTCCAGACCCCTCCCCAGCTTTGTTGCCCTGCTCTGGACACCTTCCAGCATCCCCACCTCTTCCCTGGCCGCAGCTCACCTTCGAAGCGGATGTTGAAGGCGGTGGCGGCCGCGGGCTCCCGCGCCTGGAAGTCGATCCTGATGGCGGAGCCGTCGCTGATGACGCCCTCGAAGGGGACGCTGTCGGCGCGCAGCGAGTCGTAGAGCACGGCGGAGCGGTTCGTGTCCCCGCTGTACACCACCATCCTGCACACAGCAAGCCACAGGGGACCGGCTCCTGCAGTGCAGCCCCTTGGAAGGGAGCCTCAGAGAGGCGTCTCGTCCAACCCCCTCCCCCCTCGCTCCCCCCGCGCCCCGGTCAGCAGGGACACCTCCAGCTAGAGCAGGCTGCCCCAGGCATGGAGCCTCCGCCACACTCCTGGGGAAACTGTTCTGGTGTTTCAGAGAAGGGTTAGGGTTGGAAGGGACCTCAAGGACCAGGTAGTTCCAACCCCCCTGCCACGGGTAGGGAGAGGAAGCCTAAAGAGAGCCCTGCAAAACTCGTCAGGGAAGGAGAGCTGACGCTGGTGCTGCCCTGGGGACCAGCTCCTCCCCATCACTCCATAGCAGGATGTCCAGCATCCCATGGCAGGGTCATAGGATCACAGAACTGTCAGGGTTGGAAGGGACCTCAAGGATCAGCCAGTCCCAACCCCCCTGCCATGGCCTGGGACACCTCACACTACAGCAGGCTGCTCACAGCCACATCCAGCCTGGCTGCAAACACCTCCAGGGATGAGGCTACCACCACCTCCCTGGGCAACCTGTGCCAGGCTCTCACCACCCTCATGGGGAACAACTTCTTCCTAACATCCAAGCTCAATCTCCCCATCCCTACTTTTGTTCCACATCTCCAATTAGAGCAGGTTGCTTAGGGCCCCACCAAGTCAGACCTTGAATGTCTCCAGGGATGAGGCTTCCACCACCTCCCTGGGCAACCTGTGCCAGGCTCTCACCACCCTCATGGGGAAGAACTTCTTCCTAACATCCAATCTCAATCTACCCATTTCCAGTTTGGCTCCATCCCCCCCAGTCCTATCCCTCCCTGACACCCTCAAAAGTCCCTCCCCAGCTTTCTTGTAGCCCCCTTCAGACACTGGAAGGCCACAATTAGGTCTCCTCGGAGCCTTCTCTTCTCCAGACTGAACAGCCCCAACTCCCTCAGTCTGTCCTCGTAGCAGAGCAGCTCCAGCCCTCTGCTCATCCTCATGGCCCTTCTCTGGACACCTTCCAGCACCTCCAGAGCCTTCCTGTAATAGAGGCTCCAGCACTGGATGCAGTGCTCCAGGTGGGGTCTCAGCAGAGTGGAGCAGAGGGGGAAGCTAACAGCTTCCCCTGGTCCTCGGCCAGGTTCTGGTGCTGTTTATTAAGTGCAAATACCTGTAAAGCTTTGTAAATCCTGTGTATTTTGTACTCATCCATTGCATTCCCTTGTAGGCTGCAGTTTGGCTTGTAAACACAGCTTTCCTTTGCTTCCAGCTGAGCTGGCCTGGCAAATTTCATGTCGGGGGGGCAGGGTGTGCAGGGAGGGACTTTCAACCCACCACACCTTGGCACCAGCGAGCAGCACAGAGCCGCCCGGGCTGGAAGAGACCTCCAATTCGGTGGAGTCCAGCCGAGCAGCTGGGCAGAGGAGCAGCTCCTGGAGCCTCACCTGTCCTTCTCGGTCAGCAGCAGCTTCTCAAAGTGCAGGTGGAGCTTCTGGCCGGGCGGGGCGCCGATGGCCCACACGCAGGACATGCTGCCCGTCTGGTTGGCCGGGTAGCTGGGCGAGAGGACGCGGCCGATGGTGGCGTTGTGGATGGTGCCTCCGCAGGGAGCTGCCAACACAGAGCACAGCCCCCCCCTGAGAGGGTGAGGAGACGCGGCAGGGCCAAGGGCAGGGGCAGCCCCCTGGCCAGAGCCTCTGCCTGGCCACAGGGGTGCAGCATCCTGCCCGGCTCCTCTCGCAGGTCTGTGTCTCATCAGCTTCTTTGACTGGCTTTGTTTTGCACACACACACTGAGATGTCCTTTCTGTGTCTCATCAGCTTCTTTGACTGGCTTTGTTTTGCACACACACACTGAGATGTCCTTTCTGTGTCTCATCAGCTTCTTTGCCTGGCTTGGTTTTGCACACACACTGAGATGTCCTTTCTGTGTCTCATCAGCTTCTTTGCCTGGCTGTGTTTTGCACACACACTGAGAGGTCCTTTCTCTGTCTCATCAGCTTCTTTGCCTGGCTTGGTTTTGCACACACACACTGAGATGTCCTTTCTCTGTCTCATCAGCTTCTTTGCCTGGCTTGGTTTTGCACGCACACTGAGATGTCCTTTCTGTGTCTCATCAGCTTCTTTGCCTGGCTTTGTTTTGCACACACACTGAGATGTCCTTTCTGTGTCTCATCAGCTTCTTTGCCTGGCTTGGTTTTGCACACACACACTGAGATGTCCTTTCTGTGTCTCATCAGCTTCTTGGCCTGGCTTTGTTTTGCACACACACACTGAGATGTCCTTTCTCTGTCTCATCAGCTTCTTTGCCTGGCCTGGCTTGGTTTTGCACACACACACTGAGATGTCCTTTCTCTGTCTCATCAGCCTCTTTGCCTGGCTTGGTTTTGCACACACACACTGAGATGTCCTTTCTCTGTCTCATCAGCTTCTTTGCCTGGCCTGGCTTTGTTTTGTACACACACACACACACAGAGACATGCTGAGATGTCCTTTCCTTATCTGCTGAGCTAGGGGGCACATTGTGCTGCCACTCATGTGGAAACCCAGAGCACCTAGTGTTGCACTGGGCACAGAGATGGGCATTGCATTAACTGACCCCCTATGGAACCATGGAATGGAATCATGGAATTGGTTTGGCTGGGAGAGACCTTTCAGCTCATCCAGCCCAACCCTTAAGCCAGCACTGCCAGGTTGCCACCAAACCATGGCCCTCAGCACCACATCTTCATGGCTTCCAAACCCCTCCAGGGATGGGGACTCCACCACGGCCCTGGGCAGCCTGGGCCAGGCCTGGACAACCCTCAAGGGGGAGAAATTGTTCCTCATGTCCAACCTAAACCTCCCTTGGGGCAACTCGAGGCCATTTCCTCTTGTCCTATCACTTGGTACTAGGGAGCAGAGACCAACCCCCACCTGGCTTCAGCCTCCTTACAGGGAGCTGTAGAGAGCAATGAGGTCTCCCCACAGCCTCCTCTTCTCCAGCCTAAACACCCCCAGTTCCCTCAGCTGCTCCTCCCCAGCCCTGTTCTCCAGACCCTTCCCCAGCTTGGTTGGTTGCCCTTCTCTGGCCCCATTCCAGCCTCTCAATGCCCTTCTTGGAGTGAGAGGTCCAAAACTGATTCCTGCCCTGGGGCAACCTGAGGCCATTTCCTCTTGTGTTGTCACACAGGGAGAACCTCCTGCTTCACTATTCCTGCTTCCAACATCCTTTCAGGGAGCTGTCGAGAGCCAGGAGGTCTCCTCTCAGCCTCTCTCTCCTCAGGCTGAACAACCCCACTTCCCTCAGCTGCTCCTCACGAGACCCCAGGCTCCCAGGACCACTTCCAACCCCCCCCCCCCCCCCCCCTTTCAATTTTGGGTTGGGGGATGGAGGGGAATCCCTTTCCCTCGGCGCTGAGGCTTCCCTGCCACGAAGGTACCTGAGCAGATGGGCTCTGGGCTGCTCCAGTGGGGCCTCGAGGCATTGATGCAGGTGAGCACCCTGGGGCCCTGCAGCTCGTAGCCCAGGTGGCAGTGGAAGTGAGCCAGCCCCCCCGAGTGCAGGTCCATCACGGTGACGTCCCCGAAGTCAGGCCTCCGTGGGAAGTTGCAGCTCAGCATGAACACTGGGAGAAGCACACACACCTCAGAGCTGGGGGCTCCTCTGCTCCCAGCCCCCTCCCCTCCACCCCCCAGCCCAAGGGGTAAGTGTGGGAGCACTGGGGATGCCCCCCACGGTGTCCCCCCCTGCCCCCAAGGCAGACCCTGCTGCTGGGTGATGGCCACAGAGCATCCAGGAGCCACCCTCTGCAGCTTCCCCACCTGTTACTGCTCTTGCCCAGACCTAGTTTCTATTTTAAACCAAGGATTTGCTTGAACTCATCCATTTTTTATAGCTCCTCCAGGGCAAAAATAGACTCACAGGGCTGAGTCTGTGCAGGAAATGCTGCTGGAGTGGGACAGAAAGGGGGCAAGGAGGCTGTGAGGAGCACAGGAGGCGTTCAGGGCCAGGTTGGACAGGGCTTCGAGCAACCTGGGCTAGTGGAAGGTGTCCCTGCCTGTGGCAGAGGGATGGGACTAGGTGGTCTTTAAGGTCTCTTCCAACCAAAGCCATTCTGTGCAGCTACTGATCTCACAGAATCACAGAATGCAGCAGGTTGGAAAGGGACCCTCAAAGATCATCCTGCCCAAGCCCCCTGCAGTCAGCACAGCCACAGAATCACAGGATTGTTAGGGCTGGAAGGGACCTCAAGGCTCAGCCAGTTCCAACCCCCCTGCCATGGGCAGGGACACCTCACACTACAGCAGGTTGCTCACAGCCACATCCAGCCTGGCTGCAAACACCTCCAGGGATGAGGCTTCCACCACCTCCCTGGGCAACCTGTGCCAGGCTCTCACCACCCTCATGGGGAAGAACTTCTTCCTCACATCCAATCTCAATCTACCCACTTCTGGTTTTGTTTCACATCTCCAGCTAGAGCAGGTTGCTCAGAGACCTTGAATGTCTCCAGGGATGAGGCTTCCACCACCTCCCTGGGCAACCTGTGCCACCTGTGTCAGTCTCTCACCACCCTCACAGGGAAGAACTTCCTAACATCCAATCTGAATCTACCCACTTCAGTTTTTCTTGCACATCTCCAACTAGAGCAGGTTGCTCAGGGCCCCACCAAATCTGACCTTGAATGTCTCCAGGAATGGAGCCTCCACCACCTCCCTGGGCAACCTGTGCCAGTGTCTCACCACCCTCATGGGGAACAACTTCATCCTAACATCCAATCTGAATCTACCCATTCCTAGTTTTATTCTACATCTCCAGCTAGAGCAGGTTGCTCAGGGCCCCACCAAGTCTGACCTTGAATGTCTCCAGGGATGAGGCTTCCACCACCTCCCTGGGCAACCTGTGCCAGGCTCTCACCACCCTCATGGGGAACAACTTCATCCTAACATCCAATCTGAGTCTACCCATTCCTAGTTTTATTCTACATCTCCAACTAGAGCAGGTTGCTCAGGGCCCCACCAAGTCTGGCCTTGAATGTCTCCAGGGATGGAGCCTCCACCACCTCCCTGGGCAGCCTGTTCAGGTGCTGGTGCTCGTTGAACCCCCAGGAGCTTTCCGCTTGACCCACCCCGGCCGCCGCTCTGAGCGTGGGTGAAGCCAGCACCCTTCCGTCCCTCCAGCCCGGTGGGGCTGGCAGCCCAGCCCAGCCCTCCTCCCACAGGCAGGTCAGGGGGGCACCAACCTTGGTAGTGGAGCTGGAAGGTGCCCAGCACCTCGTCCTGGAAGGTGCGGAAGTAGACGGAGATGGTGTTGGTGGGGCTGCGGATCACCTGGCCCTCCACCAGCAGGCTCTGGTTGGCCAGCACCACCAGCGCCTCGCCGTCCACGCCGCGGATGGACAGCACCTCCCCCTCCGACAGGTTCACGCTCTTCACCTGGGGGGGCAGCAGGCAGTCATGGCAGGGGATGAAAGGAAGGATGGCACCCCCAGAGGGGCAGGGCTTGGGGAGGCCGTGGAGGAAAGGCAGCCCTGGTGGAAGCTCATCGCATCGGTGAGGTTGGAAAAGAGCTCAGAGATCATCCAGGCCAACCTGGCACCCAGCACCCTCTGATCAACTACACCATGGCACCAGGGGCCTCATCCAGGCTCTGCACAGTGGCACACAGCATCACCAAGGTTGGAAGAGACCTCAAAGGTCATCGAGTCCAACCTGGCACCACAGGCCTCATGACTAAACCATGGCACCAAGGGCCACGTCCAGTCCCCTCTTGAACACCTCCAGGGATGGGGACTCCACCACCTCCCTGGGCAGCACATCCCAATGGCCAGTCTCTCTTGCTGGGAAGAACTTCCTAACATCCAGCCTGAACCTCCCCTGGCACAGCTTGAGACTGTGTCCTCTTGTTCTGGTGCTGCTTGCCTGGGAGAAGAGACCAACCCCGACCTGGCTACAACTTCAGGTAGCTGTAAAGAGCAAGAAGGTCTCCCCTGCGCCTCCTCCTCTCCAGGCTAAGCAACCCCAGCTCCCTCAGCCTCTCCTCCCAGGGCTGTGCTCCAGACCCCTCCCCAGCTTTGTTGCCCTTCTCTGGACACCTTCCAGCACCTCAACATCTTTCCTAAACTGAGGAGCCCAGAACTGGACACAGGACTCCAGGTGTGGCCTGAGCAGTGCTGAGCACAGGGCAGAATGAGCTCCCTGCTCCTGCTGGCCACACTGTTCCTGATGCAGGCCAGGATGCCATTGGCCTTCTTGGCCCCCTGGGCACACTGCTGGCTCGTGTTCAGCCTACTCTCAACCACTACCCCCAGGTCCCTTTGTGCCTGGCTGCTTGGTGACACCATTCCCCACCCCCAGGATAGTCCCTGGGGCCCCACACCAGGGGGTGGGAGAGGAGTCCCCACAGCGAAGGTGCTTACCGAGCAGCCCCAGCAAGCTGTAGTTGTTATCTGGACGTGGCTGAGGAGTAACCTGACATTTGCATTTCACCTCCATTCAGCATAATGAATGGGCTCCCGCTTCAGCACAACGAGGCTCATCAGATCATTTGTCTCCTTGAGTGTCAGAAGCTCCGGGGCTCTATATTTAGCAGGCACCGGCTCAGCCCCTGATTGCTCCCGATGATGTTGTGACTGGAAGGATCCGTGGCTGTTGTCACCACCCTGCCCATCTCCCCAGCCTGGCACGGAGTGATGTGCCCAGCTCCAAAGGGCTGCTGGGAGCACTCACAGAGCCACCCCCCCACCCCCCCCAGCCACTCGGCATCTCCTCACCAACCTTCTGCGGGAGGGGAGGTGACATTTCACAGAGCACAGAAGCAGTTGGTGCTTGGAAAACACCTTAAAGATCATCAAGTCCAGCCACCGACTCTACCAAGTCCACCACGAAGCCATATGGCCAAGCACAACGTCTGCACAGCTCTGGAACACCTCCAGGGATGGAGACTCCACCACCACCCTGGGCAGCCTGTTCCAGTCCCTGACCACTCTTGCAGCAAAGATTTCTAACTCCTCTCCACCCTAACCCTCCCCTAACCAGCACCCCCAGGTCCCTCTCTGCCTGCCTGCTCTCCTTTCACTCTGCCCCCAGCCTGTAGCACTGCCTGGGGTTGCTGTGGCCAATGTGCAGCAGCTGGCACTTGGATGTGTTCAATCTCCTGCCCTTGGCCTCTGCTCATCTGCCCAGCCTGTCCAGGTCCCTCTGCAGAGCTCTCCTGCCCTCTAACAGCTCAACTCCTGCCCCCAGCTTGGTGTCATCTGCAGACTTATTGATGCTGGACTCAATGCCCTCATCCAGATGATCAATGAAGCTATTGAACAGGTTGGGGCCCAGCACTGATCCCTGGGGGGACACCACTGGTGCCTGGCTGCCAGCTGGCTGTGGCACCATTCACCACCACCCTGCAGCCAGCTCCTCACCCAGCTCAGAGTGCTGCTGTCCTGTGCCAGTGCCAGTGCCTGGCATCCTCAGAGGAGCCCAGAGCAGGGACATCTCTGGGTAGAGGACCCACCATGCCAGTGCCAGTGCTTGGCATCCTCCAAGGAGCCACTCTGGAGTAACTGGCAGCTAGAGATGCTGCAGTGGCCTCATGCCAGGGCCCGTCAGCTGCTGTCAGAAGGACCATATGGACGAGCTCCTGCCAGGGGCTGGGAGGGGGGGGACAAGTTTCTTCCTTGAATCCAAGGCTGCAGCAGCGTCAGCTCCTGGAGAGCCTCCCTGGGAGGCAGGAGGGATCCGTGGGGCAGGCTGCCAGCCCTGCTCACCCACTAGAAAAATCTCTTCAGGGAAATTCTCTTCCCTGCCAAGAAGATTCAAGAACTTTCAGCACTCAACAGACTTTTCAGGAAGCGAGGAAGTGCTCACTGCTGCCAGGCCAGCCCTGGCCTGACCCAGGTGGCATGGGGGCAGCCAGGACGAGGTGAGGCTCCCTGTGGGATGCCAGCAGCCAGCTGAGCAGGGACCCTGAGCTCCCACACCACTTTGGGCAGCCCCCCCCAGCATCAGGCAGGTCCTGAGACCACGCCTGGCACCCAGGTTTTGTGCCCACTCCTCAACAGAGGCAGATTTTCCCCGTGGCAAGCAAAGGTTTGACTCCAAAGGGTGGAAGAGAAGGAAGCAGAGGCTCCTGCTGGCCTCATAAATGCAATAAGGTCTCCCCTGAGCCTCCTCTTCTCCAGGCTGAAGACACAAGATAACCTCCTTGTACATCTTGATAGCATTTCCCTCCTCCAGAGCTGCTTTAGCAGATCACAGAATCAACAAGGTTGGAAAAGACCTCAGAGATCATCAAGTCCAAGCTGTCACCCAGCACCTCCTGACTACTAAACCACGGCACCAAGTGCCACATCCAATCCCCTCTTGAACACCCCCAGGGATGCTGACTCCCTCCACCACCTCCCTGGGGCAAAATCCCAGCACTGCTGCTGCCCAGATGGTTAAAAGCCTCCAAAGAAAGCTTTCTGCAGAGCTCCCTGACTGGGGCAGGCACTGGCTGCTGCTGGAGAACGTCAGTCCTTGTCCATGGGGGGCCCTGGCACCTCCTTCCCTTCTCCCTAGCGCCCACAGAGCTGCTGCCCACCCTGGGGCAGGGCATGGGCAGGATTCCTCCTGCACTCAGCTGCAGGCAGCAGCTCTGAGGTGCTCAGCACCGCTGCCTGCAGCCCCAGAGCCCACCCTGCTCCAGCCCGGGCGGGCAGGGCTCAGCCCTGCTCCAGCTGCCCGCGGGGCGCCTCGGGCACCACTGGGAGCTGGCTGCCAGCTGGGCTGCACGGCTGCCTGCTGAGCCCAGCGCCAGCTGAGGACCTGCTGTGGTGATTGAATTTGTCTGAAAGGCTCTGAAGCAGCAGCAGCAGCGGCAGCAGAGCGGAGTGCAGAGCTGGGGGCGGTGGAGAGGCTAATTTTATGCTCCATTAAAGCCTCAGCTCACAATGGAGTGAGGTCAGGAGTGGTGGCACCTGATGGGCTATGGATGCAGCAGCCTGTCTTCAGCACCCTGCAGGTTTGGGGAGACAGCTGCTGCCATGGGGAAGTGCCTGAGACTCGCACACACATCCCCCTGCTCGTCCCTGCCTGGCTCTGCCACCTCCCAGGGCAACCTCTGCACCACGGCTGGCACCTCCCGTGCCAGGGAGGGCAGCCCCATCCAGGAGGGATGGCAGCAATCAGCCTGCTGGAACCACTGCCTCCTTCAATGCATGCTCTTAATGACACTAATTAAAAGGGAATGGGTTCTAATTGGATGGAAAGTGCAAGAAGCAGAGAGGATGGCAGAGCAGAGCAGACCGTGGAGGCTGAGGGTGCCTGGGATGTGCCAAGGCTCCTGCCCTGCTCCCAGCCTTGCCATGGCACTCTGGGAAGAGCTGATGGAACCCAGCTGCTTGGACCAGACCCTGCTCTGCTGGGCTTGCAAAGCACAGGGCTTGGGCTGCTGAGGGAGAGCAGCAGCCTGGGAGGCAACAGAGAAGCTTCTAAGACCTAACCCCAAACTGCCTGCAGGCAGCTCAAAGCTCTGCACCACCCCACAGGGCTTGGCAAGGGCTTGGCCACGAGAAAGGGCATCCTGGGACACCCCCCTCCATGACACACCCAAGGCAGAGGGATCACAGAGTCATTTTGTTTGGAGAAGACCTTCAAGATCATCAGATCCAACCCCCACTGGTCTCCCGCCTTGCAAGGAGCTGAAGAGCAGCCTGGGGGTGGCAGCCAGGGCTGGCAGCAGGCACCTGGCCCCTGGGGAGCAGGAGGGCTCCTGGATGGCTTGCAGCCAGCCTGCCTGCCTCTGAGATAAGAGAATATCACCACACCACAGGTTGGTTCGGGTTGGAAGAGACCTTTCAGCTCCTCCAGTGCAGCCCTTAGCCCAGCACTGCCAGGGCACCACCCTCAGCACCACAGCTCTGAAACCCCTCCAGGGATGGGGACTCCACCACTGCCCTGGGCAGCCTGGGCCAGGCCTTGACCACCCTCAAGGGGAAGAAATTGTTCCTCATATCCAACTTAAACCCCAGGTGTTGGGTTTAAGGGTGGTGGGGAGCACCCAGGTGCAGGAAGGAGCAGCTGATGAGTTGCTGCCCTGGAGCTGTCAGTGACATGAGTTTCTCCCAGCTCCCTGGTTGCTTAGCCTGGAGAAGAGGAGGCTCAGGGGAGACCTTCTTGCTCTCTACAACTCCCTGAAGGGAGGCTGTAGCCAGGTGGCACCTGGCACCACAGACCCCATGACTAAACCATGGCACCAAGGGCCACATCCAATCCCCTCTTGAACACCTCCAGGGATGGGGACTCCACCACCTCCCTGGGCAGCACATTCCAATGGCTAACAACTCTCTCTGGGAAGAACTTTCTCCTACCCTCCAGCCTCAACTTCCCCTGCCACAGCTTGAGACTGTGTCCTCTTGTTCTGGTGCTGGATGCCTGGGAGAAGAGACCAACCCTCACCTGGCTGCAACCTCCCTGCAGGTAGCTATTTGGAGCAAGAAGGTCTCCCCTGAGCCTCCTCTTCCCCAGGCTAAGCAACCCCAGCTCCCTCAGCCTCTCCTCCCAGGGCTGTGCTCCAGACCCCTCCCCAGCTTTGTTGCCCTTCTCTGGACACCTTCCAGCACCTCAACATCTTTCCTAACCTGAGGAGCCCAGAACTGGACACAGGACTCCAGGTGTGGCCTGAGCAGTGCTGAGCACAGGGGCAGAATGAGCTCCCCGCTGCCGCTGGCCACGCTGGTCCTGCTGCAGGCCAGGATGATCATTGCTGAGGCTCAGGATCTCCCTTGTTTGATTACACAGCCTCCTCAAACTGAGTTTTCCCCCTTGGGAATGGGTTTTAGGGCAGGTTCCCAAGGCTGTGACCCACAGACCGTGGTGATTGCCCTCTGCCCCCTCCCTCATCCCAGCGCCGCGCTCCTCACCTGGAGCTCCACGCCGTAGCCGGTGTAGACCGTGACGTTGTAGGTGCACTCCAGGAAGCTGTGCAGGGGCAGGGGGGGGTAGTCCGTGGAGTCAATGTAGCCCTCAGGCTCGTGGAAGGTCATGCTGCAGAGAGCTGAGAGAAACTCATGTCACTGACAGCCCCAGGGCAGCAACTCCTCCAGCCGCTGCTTCCTGCTCCTGGGTGCTCCCCACCGCCCCTAAGCCCAGCAGCTGGGGCTTGGGTTGGGCATGAGGAATGGTTTCTTCCCCTACAGGCTTGCCAAGGCCTGGCCCAGGCTGCCCAGGGCAGGGGTGGAATCTCCATAGGAGACCTCAAACCCAGCACCCAGCAGCTGGGGTTTGGGTTGAGCATGAGGAATGGTTTCTTCCCTTAAAGGTTTGCCAAGGCCTGGCCCAGGGCACTGGTGGTGTCTATAGGCTCACAGGATGTCAGGGGTTGGAAGGGACCTTTGGAGATCATCAAGTCCAACCCTCCCCCTGCCAGAGCAGGAGCATAGAATCCAGCACAGGAACACATCCAGGTGGGGCTTGAAAGTCTCCAGAGAAGGAGACTCCACAACCCCCCTGGGCAGCCTGTTCCAGTGCTCTGTCACCCTCCCAGTGAAGAAGTTCCTCCTCTTGCTGAGGTGCAACCTCCTGTGCTGGAGTTCATATCCATTACCCCTTGGCCTATCCATCCCTGGAAGAACTGAACAGCAGGGACTTGGGTCCTCCTACCACCCTCAAACCCAGCACCCAGGTCTCTGCTCCAGTGGCACCCAGTGTTCACACCACCCTTAAACCCAACACCTGGGTTTTAGGTTGGGCATGAGGAATGATTTCTTCCCCTAAAGGCCTGGCCCAGGCTGCCCAGGGCAGTGGTGGAGTCTCCATAGGATGTTAGGGGTTGGAAGGGACCTTTGAGGATCATCAAGTCCAAGCCCCCTGCCAGAGCAGGAGCATAGAATCCAGCACAGGTCACACAGGAACACATCCAGGTGGGGCTGGAAAGGCTCCAGAGAAGGAGACTGCTCCCAGGGCAGTGGTGGAGTCCCCATCCCTGGAGGGACTGAAAAGCAAGGACTTGGGTGCTCCCACCATCCTAAACCCCCAGCACCCTCCTAAACCCCAGCTCCCTGCTCCCCAGCAGCCGACCCCACTGCAGTGCAGAAGGTTTTGGGCACGATCCATGCTCCGGAACCCCAGCCCCGGGCGCCGCTGCCAGCTCCCCAGCGGCTGGCACCACCCCAGCCCCGTGCGGGCAGCCTGGCTTACCTGGTGTGGGCTCTGCGGTTATGACGGTGGTGGTGATGATGGTGGAGGTGGTGGTCTCTTGGCTGTCTTCTGCTGCGGAGCCAGGCACCTCCCTCTCGGCGCCCTTAGCGGCGGCACCGGCGGGAGCGGCGGTCGGGGCCGCGGCGGCATCAGCCGCGGCGCCAGGGGAGGGCTGAGGAGCCTCTGGGGGCAGGGTGGACGGGGAGATCTGCAGGGCAGGGCGGCTGGTGGTGGCCTGCTCAGCCCAGGCCGGTTCGGGGGGGTTCTGCTCTGTGGCTCCGGCCCCGGGTGCCACCTCTGGCGGGGCGGGCGGGCGCCGGGAGGCGGCGGGGAGCCTGGAGCCCGGCGCGCCGGTCGGCGAGGCAGCCCGGGGGGGGTCCCGCTGGGGTGGGCTTGGGTCTCGGGTGCTTCCTTGCCGCATTGGCTTGTTTCAGAGCAGGAGGCTTTTTCTTAACAGGGAAAGTTTGTTTGTCACCAGTGCTGGGGGCGGTGGTGGGGGCTGGCAGGACGTGGCTCTGCACCAGCGGCGTCGTCTCCTCCGCTGCTGGGTTGGTGCCACGCTCCATGGCTGGCAGCAGGTTGAGGGCAGTGGCATGTCCAAGCTCTCCAGGTCTTCCAGGTGAACCCGTGGTGTGCCTATGCTCCTCAACTCTGCCAGCTGAACCTGTGACATGCCCAAGCTCTCCAGATCTGCCAGCTGAACCTGTGACATGCCCAAGCTCTCCAGATCTTCCAGCTGAACCCATGCTGTGCCCAGGCTCTTCAGGTCTTCCAGGTGACCCCATGGTGTGCCCAAGCTCTCCAGACCTTCCAGCTGAGCCTGTGGTGTGCCCATGCTCCTCAACTCTGCCAGCTGAACCTGTGACATGCCCAAGTTCTCCAGACCTCCCAGCTGAACCAGTGACATGCCCAAGTTCTCCAGACCTCCCAGCTGAGCCTGTGACGTGCCCAAGTTCTCCAGACCTTCCAGCTGAGCCTGTGGTGTGCCCAAGTTCTCCAGACCTTCCAGCTGAGCCTGTGGTGTGCCCAAGCTCTTCAGATCTTCCAGCTGAGCCTGTGGTGTGCCCAAGTTCTCCAGACCTTCCAGCTGAGCCTGTGGTGTGCCCATGCTCCTCAACTCTGCCAGCTGAACCTGTGACATGCCCAAGCTCTTCAGATCTTCCAGCTGAGCCTGTGGTGTGCCCAAGCTCCTTGGCTCTGCCAGTCAAACCCGTGGCATGCCCAAGCTTTCCACCTCCAGCAGCTGTCTTGGCCATCAGCTCATCCACACCACGAGGATCTGGGCTGGTGGGGACCAGCACTGCTCCTGACCCACTATCTGCAAAGCCAAAACAAACAGGGAACCAGTGGGACTTGGGCACTGCTGGGTGAGCAGCTGGGGCTGTGCCAGGGGCATGGAATCAGCCCCCTGGGAAGCTGTGGCTGATGGAGCTCCTGCTGGTCTGGAGAACAGATCTGGGGAGGAGCAGCTGAGGGACCTGGGGTGAGTCAGCCTGGAGAGGCAGAGACTGAAGGGAGACTTCATTGCCCTCTACAGCTCCCTGAAAGGAGGTTGCAGTGAGGTGGGGCTTGGTCTCTTCTCCCTAGTCTGAGGTGATAGAAGGAGAGGAGGAAATGGCCTGAAATTGTGCCAGGGGAAGGTTAGGTTGGGGGAGGAGGAAAAATGTCTTTGCTGCAAGAGGGGGCAGGGATTGGAAGAGGCTGCCCAGGGAGGTGGTGGAGTCTCCAGCCCTGGAGGTGCCCAAGAAACCTGTGGGCACACTTGAGGATGTGGTTTGATGGCCATGGTGGTGTTGGGTTGATGTGCTGGGCAGGGGAGTGTGGGACAGAAAGAGCAAGCAGAGCTTGGCTGAGGAGGCTAATGGTGAGCCAGGGACTGCCAGCCCAGCAATGGGTCCAAGGAGCTGTGCTTGGAGACAAGCTGGACACAGCAGCAGCAGCAGCAAGGCTCTGAGCACGCTGCAGACAGCTCCAAGAGTCAACATTTGCCATGGAAACTGTTGCCAGGGAAGATCAGAGAATCACAGAATCACCAAGGCTGGAAGAGACCTCAAAGATCATCAACCTGTCACCACAGACCTCCTGACTAAAACCTGGCTCCAAGTGCCACATCCAATCCCCTCTTGAACACCTCCAGGGGTGGGGACTCCACCACCTCCCTGGGCAGCACATCCCAATGGCTAACAACTCTCTCTATGAGGAACTTTCTCCTCACCTCCAGCCTAAACTTCCCCTGGCACAGCTTGAGACTGTGCCCTCTTGTTCTGCTGCTGGTTGCCTGGGAGAAGAGACCAACCCCCACCTGGACACAACCTCCCTTCAGGGAGCTGGAGAGAGCAAGAAGGTCTCTCCTGAGCCTCCTCTTCTCCAGGCTAAGCAACCCCAGCTCCCTGGGACATCACCCAGGAGATGCCCATGCCCACCTCAACCTGCTGCTGCCTGCTCTCAGCCAGCTGAGCCTTAGACCCAGCCACAGCCAAGCCAGTGCCAGGCAGCAGGAGCTTCCCTGGGCCCTCCCTTAATGCTTCCCATGGCTTCCACAATTAATTCTTTAATTAGCAGTGGTTCAGCAAATTCATTAGCTGATTCCCTCAGCACATTAGGAGACATTTCACACGTGTCATCTGCAAGCACCAGCTTCCAGCAGCTCTCTGTGAGCTCCCCCCTCAGGGAGGCTGGGTGCCCTGGTGTCCCCACACAGGCTGCTGCTGGGGTGGCCCAAACCCCCTGCCAGGCTCTGAAGGTCTCTGCTGTCCTCTTCATCCCACCCCAAGGTGGAGCCTGGCCTCCAAAAGCATCCTGCTGTGGGGGCCATGGGTGTAGAGGGCTGGAGCTGCTCTGCTGTGAGCACAGACTGAGGGAGTTGGGGCTGTTCAGTCTGGAGAAGGCTCCAAGGAGACCTCATTGTGGCCTTTCAGTGTCTGAAGGGGGCTCCAAGAAAGCTGGGGAGGGACTTTTGAGGGTGTCAGGGAGGGATAGGACTGGGGGGAATGGAACAAAACTAGAAATGGGTAGATTGAGATTGGATGTGAGGAAGAAGTTGTTCCCCATGAGGGTGGTGAGAGCCTGGCACAGGCTGCCCAGGGAGGTGGTGGAAGCCTCATCCCTGGAGGTGTTTGCAGCCAGGCTGGATGTGGCTGTGAGCAACCTGCTGTGGTGTGAGGTGTCCCTGTCCATGGCAGGGGGGTTGGGACTGGCTGAGCCTTGAGGTCCCTTCCAACCCTGACAGTTCTGTGATCCTATGACCCTGCCATGGGATGCTGGACATCCTGCTATGGAGTGATGGGGAGGAGCTGGTCCCCAGGGCAGCACCAGCGTCAGCTCTCCTTCCCTGATGACTTTTGCAGGGCTCTCTTTAGGCTTCCTCTCCCTACCCAAGCCCAGGCTGGGTGGCCAGCAGCTGCTCCCCCAGCCCAGATCCACCCTGCCCTGCACAAGTGACTGATCCATGAGCTGCTGGGGACACAAATGATGCTGATCTAATCTGGCTATTGGAATGTGCTGCCCAGGGGGGTGGTGGAGTCCCCATCCCTGGAGGTGTTCCAGAGGGGACTGGATGTGGCACTTGGAGCCATGGTTCAGTTACTCAGGAGGTGCTGGGTGCCAGGTTGGATTTGATGATCCCTGAGGTCTTTTCCAACCTTATTGATTCTATGATCTGCTACAGCAGCTTTGGAGGAGGGAAATGCTATCAAGATGCACAAGGAGGTTGTCTTGTGTCTTTAGCCTGGAGAAGAGGAGGCTCAGGGGAGACCTTATTGCTGTCTGCAAGTACCAGCAGGGTGGTTGCAGCCAGGTGGGGGTTGGTCTCTTCTCCCTGGCAACCAGCACCAGAACAAGAGGACACAGTCTCAAGCTGTGCCAAGGGAGGTTCAGGCTGGATGTTAGGAAGAAGTTCTTCCCAGCAAGAGAGATTGGCCATTGGGATGTGCTGCCCAGGGAGGTGGTGGAGTCCCCATCCCTGGAGGTGTTCAAGGAGGGACTGGATGTGGCACTTGGCGCCATGGTTTAGCAGCCATGAGGTGTTGGGTGCCAGGTTGGACTTGATGATCTCTGAGGTCTTTTCCAACCTTACTGATTCTGTGATTCTATGATTGATAGAATGGTCTCTGGGTTGGAACAGACCTTAAAGGTTTCATGGGCAGGGACACCTTCCACCAGGGCAGGTTGCTCAAGGCCCCATCCCACCTAGCCTGGAACCTCTCCAGGGAGGGAGCATCCCCAGCCTCCCTGGGCCAAGGTTCTTGAGCTCCCCAGAAGCCCCTCCTGCCCCCCCGGGCAGTGCACTCTGCAGGGCCAGGCCGGTTTGGAGCACAAGTGACCTTAATGCAAAGAGACAGCTCATCTGCAGGGCTATTCTGGGATCTGCCTGGATACCAGCAAGCACACAGAGCGAGGAGGGGGGCTGGGCTGCGGGGAGGATGTCTGCAGCCCACTCTCACTCCCCCGGGCTTTATACTTAGCCGCTGGCGGAAGCGCCGCGCAGGGCACCCAGCCCGGGGGGAGGCAGGGCTGGCAGCAGGCACCTGGCCCCTGGGGAGCAGGAGGGCTCCTGGATGGCTTGCAGCCAGCCTTCCTGCCTCTGAGATAAGAGAGCATCATCAAATCATAGATTGGCTCGGGTTGGAATTGGCCTTTCAGCTCCTCCAGGCCAACCCTTAATGCGGCACTGCCAGGGCACCACCATCGGCACCACAGCTCCACGGCTCTGAAACCCCTCCAGGGATGGGGACTCCACCACTGCCCTGGGCAGCCTGGGCCAGGCCTTGACCACCCTCAAGGGGGAGAAATTGCTCCTCATGTCCAACCTGAACTTCCCCTGGTGCAGGTTGAAGCCATTTCCTCCTGCCCTGTTGCTTGTTTCTTGGGAGAAGAGTCCAACCCCTACTTGTCTCCAGCCTTGCAAGGAGCTGAAGAGCAGCCTGGGGGTGGCAGCCAGGGCTGGCAGCAGGCACCTGGCCCCTGGGGAGCAGGAGGGCTCCTGGATGGCTTGCAGCCAGCCTTCCTGCCTCTGAGATAAGAGAATATCATCACATCACAGATTGGGTTGGGTTGGAAGAGACTTTCCAGCTCCTCCAGTGCACCACAGGGCACATCTAGTGCACTGCCAGGGCACCACCAAGCCATGGCCCTCAGCACCACATCTCCACAGCTCTGAAACCCCTCCAGGGATGGGGACTCCACCACTGCCCTGGGCCAGGCTTTGACAGCCCTCAAGGGGGAGTAATTGCTCTCATGTCCAACCTAAACTTCCCCTGGTGCAGGCTGAAGCCATTTCCTCCTGCCCTGTTGCTTGTTTCTTGGGAGCAGAGACCAGCCCTCACCTGTCTCCAGCCTTTCAAGAAGCTGAAGAGAGCCAGGAGGTTAATTCCCCCCTGGTTTGGTGCCCAGACAAGGGCCACAGGAGCAGTGCCTGTCCCAGGGTCCTCCTGCCCTGTGGGATGGCAGCCCAGGGGTGAGGGTAGCCCCAGGACTCCAGCACTTGGTCCTGCTCTCCAGGAGGAGGTGGCCATCCCTCCTTCCCAGGCAGTCTGAGTGCCCTGCAGCGATTCCCAGGGCTTGTCCACAGCAGGTGGAGCTTCACAATGAGCTCTGGGGTGCCCTGGGGTCCTCTGAGGTGTGGTGGGGGGCTTTGGGGGTGCAGGAGGGTGTGTGGGATGGAGCCACCCAGCCTGTGCTCGCCAGAGCTGTGCCAAAGAGCGGCTCACAGGCAGAGCAGAAGATCAGCAATGCCCAGGCTCAGGAGGAGGCTGCAGCAGAGGTGAAGGAGCTTCAGGGCTTTTCTTCCCTCCTGTGGGCTGGAGGATCCCTGGGAGGGATCCCCTTGCAGTCCCCAAGGGCTGCATCACCTTGCAGCTTTCCTTGCTGACCTGCTCCTGGCCTGGAGCTCAGGGCAGAGATCTGGCTGGGTGCTGAGGTGGGATCAGGACACTTTTCCCTTCACCTTTTCATGCATCTCCTAATGCCACAGAGGCTCTGGTGGCCCTGAGGACCTTCCAAACTGCTCTGCCCTGCTGTCCAGCTGGCCCTGGGCAGGGGATTCTCCGTGGTCTGAATATTTCACTTTGGAATCCACATCCATGTCCCCAGCAAGTCTCAGCTCAGGTTGCCATGGCAACCTCTCATTACCAGGCCAAGATGCTGGCAGTGGCACCAAGGCTGTGGTCAGGAAGGACCAAGGTCCCCTCCCCACTGCCCACCCAAGCCACCAAACCTGGGAAGGAATGAAAACCTTTCCCCAGCACCTGCTGCCCGTGGGCAGAGCAGGGCTGGCCAAGACCCTCAGGGAGCTGCTGTGCTGGCAAGGGGGCACAGGGCTGGGACAGTCCTGGCTGGCAGCAGATGCCAGCAGGCAGCTCAGCCCCAGCTCTGGGCTTAGATCTGAGGCCCCTGAGCAGCCTGATCTAGCTGGGGATGTCCCTGCTGACTGCAGATGACCTTGGAGGGGCCCTTCCAGCCCAAGGCAATGATGCTGTGAGTGGCTTTCTGGTCCAGGGTGGGAGCCCTGGGTTGGGGCTCAGCTAATGAAACCTTCTTCTAAACCCCCTTCAGAGGTGAATCCACTCCTGGTGTGTCTGAGGCTTCATTGGGAGCCAAGGACACCACTGGGAATCTGGGATTTAAACTTGGCAGCCTCTCCTCTGCCACCTCCCTGCGCTCCCTGGAAGCTCCTGACTGCTCCAACCACCCAGGGGGGCCTGGCAGAGGCCTGGGAATCCCAAACCCCTCCAAGCAAGGAGGGAACTGGATTTTCCTCAGCAGTCCTGCTCCGTGGAGCTGGAATCAAGGAGCCTTGGACTCCCAGGGACTTGTCTGGGCCACTCCAGCTCCTGCTGCACCCATGGCTCGGGGGGGACACCTGCTGATGCTCTTCCAAAGCATCCTGCTGGTGCCCATGATGCCCCTCAGCCCTGGGCCCCCTGCATCACTCCCAGCACAGGGCAGTGCTGGCAGACTCCCAGGTCTCCAGGGACAGTGCTCCCAGCTCCTTCCCAAAGGGGATGCAGGCCCCCAGGAGCTGGGGGGGGGAGGGGGCTGCTCCATTAGCAGCAGCTAGTGAGGGAGACCAATTAAAGAGGCTCATCCAATTAGGGAGGGATCAAGAGATTGACAGTGTGGGAACAACAGAGCCTGTCACAGGCTGGCTGCTCCCAGCTTGGCTCCAGCACCGCCGGCGGCGGGGGGTGGTCAATGGGATTGACTCATGACCCTGGGGCAGCAGCAGAGAGACAGGGGCAGGGGGTGTGGGGGGAAGGACACCAGGGAGCAGAGGAGCAAAGCCATCAGAGAGAGTTTCCCATCAAGGTTTCCTAGATCCACAGAGCTGTTGAGGGTGGAGGAGACCTTGGAGATCAGCAAGCCCAGCCCCTCGCCTGCAGCTCCCAGCCCCAGCACTGCTGCTGAGCCTCCAGCACTAACCCATGGCCCCCAGCAGCACAGCATCAATCACCAAGGTTGGAAGAGACCTCAGAGATCAGCAAGTCCAACCTATCACCCAGCACCTCATGACTAACTAAACCATGGCACCAAGTGCCACATCCAATCCCCTCTTGAACACCTCCAGGGATGGGGACTCCATCACCTCCTTGGGCAGCACATTCCCATGGCCAATCTCTCTTTCTATGAAGAACTTTCTCCTCACCTCCAGCCTGAACCTCCCCTGGCACAGCTTGAGACTGTGTCCTCTTGTTCTGCTGTTGGGTGCCTGGGAGAAGAGACCAACCCCCACCTGGCTCCAACCTCCCTTCAGGGAGTTGCAGAGAGCAAGAAGGTCTCCCCTGAGCCTCCTCTTCTGCAGGCTAAGCAACCCCAGCTCCCTCAGCCTCTCCTCCCAGGGCTGTGCTCCAGACCCCTCCCCAGCTTTGTTGCCCTTCTCTGGACACCTTCCAGCACCTCAACATCTTTCCTAACCTGAGGAGCCCAGAACTGGACACAGGACTCCAAGTGTGGCCTGAGCAGTGCTGAGCACAGGGCAGAATGAGCTCCCTGCTCCTGCTGGCCACACTGTTCCTGATGCAGGCCATAGAATCACAGAATCAATAAGGTTGGAAAAGACCTCAGAGATCATCCAGTCCAACCTGGCACCCAACACCTCCTGACTAACTAAGCCATGGCTCCAAGTGCCACATCCAATCCCCAACCAAAGCCCCCTGGGTGCCCAGTGTGAATTAGAATCATGCAATGGTTTGGGTTGGAAGGGACCTTAGAGACCATCTAGTTCCAACCTCCTGCCATGAGGACACCTTCCACTAGCCCAGGCAGCTCAAGCCCTCATCCAGCCTGGCCCTGAGCACCTCCAGGGAGGGATCATCCCCATCCTCCCCGGGGCAGCCTGTTCCAGCACTCCATGGAGCCGTCCTGGGAGGGCAAAACTTCTCCCCCAAGCAGTGCTTGGAGGCATTTTCTCCCCTTGCAGAGTCTGTGCAGGAACCTGCCCAGCTCTGCCTGCTGCTGCCTGCAGAGTGCCCTTGAGAGGACCCTGCTGAGCACCAGCACCTAATGACTCCTGACAGGCTGCAAACAGCCCTGCTGCCAGCCAGCAGGGAGGCAGGAGGAGTGCTGAGGCTTACTGATGGTTGTGGTGATCACAGTTATTGGGCTCCATCGATCACACACAGGCTGGTGGGAGCTGGGACAGAGCCTGGCACTCCCCATGCCCATTCCTGTGCCCACAGCCAGCCTGGGAAACCCCTGGCACAGCGCAGTCACAGCATCACAGAAGTGCCCAGCTTGGAAAAGACCTTAAAGGTCTGGAGTGCATGGCCTGAAATGGTGCCAGGGTTGGAGACTGGGAAGGATTTCTTTGCTGCAAGAGTGGTCAGGGATTGGGAAGAGGGAGGTGGTGGAGTCCCCATGCCTGGGGGTGTTCAAGACACCTGTGGCCATGGCACTGTGGGGCCATGGTTGGATGGCCATGGTGGTGCTGGGCTGCTGGTTGGACTGGGTGATCTCAGAGGGCTTTCCCAGCCCAAACAGTTCTGTGGTTCTAAGGTCACTGAGCTCATTCAGCAGCCCAGCTGCCAGGTCTTTGACTAAACCATAGCCCTAAGCACCACATCCACATGACTCAAATACCTCCTGCAATGGTGACTCCAGCCC
Organism: Dryobates pubescens; assembly: GCF_014839835.1. Classification (NCBI taxonomy): domain Eukaryota; kingdom Metazoa; phylum Chordata; class Aves; order Piciformes; family Picidae; genus Dryobates; species Dryobates pubescens. Next base: position 5,150,179 of record NC_071636.1, read on the forward strand.
GTGCCTGACTGCTCCTGCGGCGAAGAACTCTTCCTCCTGCCCAACCTAAACATCCCTTGGAGCAACCTCAGGCCACTTCCTCTTGCCCTGCTGCTTGTGCCTAGAGCCCAACCCCCACCTGGCTCCAATCTCCTTCCAGGGAGCTGCAGAGAGCAATGAGGTCTCCCCTCAGCCTCCTCTTGTCCAGGCTGAACACCCCCAGCTCCTTCAGCTGCTGCTCCCCAGCCCTGCTCTCCAGACCCTTCCCCAGCTTGGTTGCCCTCCTCTGGACCTGCTGCAGCCCTTCAATGTCCTTCATGGAGTGAGGAGCCCCAAACTGAGCCCAGGATTCAAGGTGTGGCCTCAGCAGGGCTGAGTCCAGGGGTGACCCAGCTGACACTCAAGGCACAGGGCACATCCTGCCCCCCAGCCCCACACAGCAGACATGATGCTGCCTGTCAGCCACTCACCTCCCCCCCTGGCTTCCTCTTTCCCCTCTAAAGCAGCTCATCAAGCAGATTTCTGCTGCTGGATCCTCATTCTGTCAAAACCAGTTGGGATCTTGGCAGCACAGCTGCTCCCCCAGCACGGCCCCAGCTCCACGGCGGAGCCGCAGCGCCCGGAATGTGACCGCTTCCCTCAGCTGCTCCTCCCCAGCCCTGCTCTCCAGACCCTTCCCCAGCTTCCTTGTCCTTCTCCAGACCTGCCCCAGCAGCTCAGTGTCCTCCTGCCCTTCACCACCTGAACAACCTCCTGCTTTGCTCATCACTCACAGCTGGACTGAGCCCAATGATGAAGCCCTCCGATGGCAGCAGCCCTCAAGGCTTGTTCCTACCCCAAGCCCTACCCCAGTGGTGGGGGTGAAGGGGGTCCAGGGCTGGACCCCTCTGTGCTTCAGGAGCATTGGGCTCCCCTCAAGGCCACCTCTTCAATCTGCAGCTTTCCTGCTGCCAGCAAAGCAGCTTTGGCTGCCTGTGCCATGGCTCCAGCACGCAGCAAGCAGCTCCAGAAGAGCTTTGATAGCTGAGGGGCAGAGGTGAAGCCAGCAGTGTGCCCAGGTGGCCAAGAGGGCCAAGGGCATCCTGGCCTGCAGCAGGAACAGTGTGGCCAGCAGCAGCAGGGAGCTCATTCTGCCCTGTGCTCAGCACTGCTCAGGCCACACCTGGAGTCCTGTGTCCAATTCTGGCCTCAGGTTAGGAAAGATTTTGAGGTGCTGGAAGGTGTCCAGAGAAGGGCAACAAAGCTGGGGAGGGGTCTGGGGCACAGCCCTGGGAGGAGAGGCTGAGGGAGCTGGGGTTGCTTAGCCTGGAGAAGAGGAGGCTCAGGGGAGACCTTCTTGCTCTCTCCAACTCCCTGCAGGGAGGTTGTAGCCAGGTGGGGGTTGGTCTCTTCTGCCAGGCAGCCAGCACCAGAACAAGAGGACACAGTCTCAAGCTGTGCCAGGGGAGGTTTAGGCTGGAGGTTAGGAAGAAATTCTTCCCAGCAAGAGAGATTGGCCATGGGAATGTGCTGCCCAGGGAGGTGGTGGAGTCCCCATCCCTGGAGGTGTTTAGGAAGAGCCTGGATGAGGCCCTTGGTGCCATGGTTTGGTTGATTAGATGCTGTTGGGTGATAGGTTGGACTGGATGATCTCAAAGGTCTTTTCCAACCTGGTTAATTCAATTCAATTCAATTCAATTCAATTCAATTCAATTCAATTCAATTCAATTCAATTCAATTCAATTCTATTCTATTCTATTCTATTCTATTCTATTCTACTCTACTCTACTCTACTCTACTCTATTCCATTCCACTCTATTCTACTCCACTCCATTCCATTCCATTCCATTCCATTCCATTCCATTCCATTCCATTCCATTCCACTCCATTCCATGTTAGGTATTAGGTAACAGGTTGGACTCGATGATCTCTGAGGTCTTTTCCAAGCTGGTCGATGCTGTGTGATGCTGGGGCCTGAGCATGGGCTGTAAATGAAGCAGGAGGCAGCAGCAGCAGCAGCTCCCTGCTGACATCAGCTCCATCCATCTCCCCTCTGCCGCCCTCTCGCTGCCAGCACACGAAGCCTTTCGAAGCTTCCTTCCCTCTTCCTCCGCGATGCTGCTGCTGGGAGCTGTCTGTGGCGGTACAGCGTGTGCCTCGGGCAGGGGATCCATCCCTGGCTGTCACCTCGCCTGGGGATGGCTTTGGAAATCCTCCCTCCCTTCATTTGTGCTCCCAGCAGAGGCAGAAAATCCTCTTCCTGAGCGCTAAGGCAGCACTCAGAGCTGCACCAGGCCTTCGGGCCTCAGCCCCTCCCATCTCTGTGGAAGTGGAGTGCCCAACAGCCATGGAAAAACTGCTGCAGGAATACCCTGGCTGGCATGGAATGGCATGGAATGGCATATGGAATAGAATAGAATAGAATGGAATGGAATGGAATGGAATGGAATGGAATGGAATGGAATGGAATAGAATAGAATGGAATGGAATGGAATGGAATGGAATGGAATGGAATGGAATGGAATGGAATGGAATGGAATGGAATAGAATAGAATAGGATGGAATGGAATGGAATGGAATGGAATAGAATAGAATAGAATAGAATAGAATAGAATAGAATAGAATAGAATAGAATAGAATAGAATAGAATAGAATCAACCAGGTTGGAAAAGACCTCAGAGATCATCCAGTCCAACCTCTCACCCAACACCATCTGATCAACTAACCCATGGCACCAAGCACCCCATCCAGGCTCTTCCTAAACACCTCCAGGGTTGGGGACTCCACCACCTCCCTGGGCAGCACATCCCAATGGCCAATCTCCCTTTCTGTGAAGAACTTACTCCTCACCTCCAGTCTAAACCTCCCCTGGCACAGCTTGAGACTGTGTCCTCTTGTTCTGGTGCTGCTTGCCTGGGAGAAGAGACCAACCCCCACCTGGCTACAGCCTCCCTTCAGGTAGCTGTAGAGAGCAAGAAGGTCTCCCCTGAGCCTCCTCTTCTCCAGGCTAAATGATGATGAGGGGAAGGTGTCTGAGAGGGGCTGCTGGCTTCTCAGCTCAGGATGAGGGGGTCTGGGGTGGCTTTGGGCAGCATTGTCCCAGGATCCATCCTCACTGCCTCAGAGCTGACTAACCCAGGTGATGCTAGGAAAAGTATGGAGTCATAGAATCCTAGAATCCTAGAATCAATAAGGTTGGAAAAGACCTCAGAGATCATCAAGTCCAACCTGTCACCCAACACCTCATGACTAACTAAACCATGGCTCCAAGTGCCACATCCAATCCCCTCTTGAACCCCTCCAGGGATGAGGACTCCACCACCTCCCTGGGCAGCACATTCCAATCCCTGACCACTCTTGCAGCAAAGAAATGTTTCTTGATCTCCAGCCTGGCACAACTTCAGGAAAATATGAAGTCCCTAAGGATGCAGCTGGAACTGGAGCTGGAGCTGGAGCTGGAGCTGGAGCTGGAGCTGGAGCTGGAGCTGGAGCTGGAGCATCCCACCCCAGACCAACCTGAGAACGTTGATACTAAGCCATGCACCCCTGGCCCTGTGAGGAGCAAAGCAGCACTTGGATCAGGGGGTTGATATAATTCCAGAAACACAGAATCATGGAGCTGGTTGGCTTGGAAAAGCCCTCTGAGGTCACCCAGTCCAACTGCCAGCTCAGCACCACCATGGCCATCAAACCATGCCCCCATGTGCCGTGGCCACAGGTTTCTTGATCACCTCCAGGGCTGGGGACTCCCTGATCCTGTTCCCATCCCTGATCACTCTTGCAGCAAAGACATCACTCCTCATCTCCAACCTAGCCCTCCCCTGGCACAATTCCAGGCCATTTCCTCTCCTTCTATCACCTGATGCTAGGGAGAAGAGACCAACCCCCACCTCACTGCAACCTCCTGGCAGGGAGCTGTGGAGAGCAATGAGGTCTTCCTTCAGCCTCCTCTTCTCCAGGCTGAACTCTCCAATTTCCCTCAGCTGCTCCTCCCCAGCCCTGCTCTCCAGACCCCCTACCCTTCATGATGCTCTTGGAGGTGAAGCATCCCACCCCAGACCGTACCAGGGTACCCCCTGGCCCAGCCATGCAGCCCCTGGCCCAGCCATGCAGCCCCTGGCCCCATGAAGAGCAAAGCAGCACTTGGATCAGGGGGGGGTTGATGTTATGATCATCATCTACCCCTCCTATTTTGACTCCTGCCCTCATTTCTGCCCTGGGAATGAGGGAAGGGATGGCTGAGCTTTCTGCTTGGGTGGCTCTGCACAGCTCCTTCCTGGGAGTGCTGGAAGGGCTCATGCCCTCGATTTGAGGACAGCATCTATGCACATGGAGGTGGAGGGCTGTCAGGAAGAGCCAGAAATTGCATTCAAACCGTCCCCAGACAGTGCCAAGCCCAGCCTAGGCCTGGAGAGCTGTGGCAAGAGGGGGTGGCAGAAGTGCTGTCCTCCAGGATTGTCCCCCAGCCACCCATCTGCCTGGGCTGAAGGGATCTCCTCCACACAACGTGGCCATGCTCCATTAAGCCACCCCGAAAGCTCAGATGGAGATCCTCTCCTGGCTGTGAAAGGTTCTCAGCTGCTCTCCCTGCCTGGGAAATCGCCCCAAAGTGCCCCATTTCCAGAACATTCCCTCACTCCCCCTCCCCCCCGCCCCCCTTTATCCCTGCTCTGTCACTGCCTGGATGCTGGGAATGATTCAAGAGCTTCAGCAGTTCATTGCTGTGCTCACAGCACCCAGCCCTGCAGCGACTGCAGCGAGACATCAGGGGAGACCACCTGCCTGCTCCCCCCTGCTCCTGCCCACTCCCCCTTGTTCCTTCCTGCTCCTCCTTGCTCCTGCCCACTCCTGCCCACTCCTCCTGGTTCCTTCCTGCTCCTGCCCACTCCCCCATGTTCCTTCCTGCTCCTCCTTGCTCCTGCCCACTCCTGCCCACTCCTCCTGGTTCCTTCCTGCTCCTGCCCACTCCCCCTTGTTCCTTCCTGCTCCTCCTTGCTCCTGCCCACTCCTGCCCACTCCTCCTGGTTCCTTCCTGCTCCTGCCCACTCCTCCTGGTTCCTTCCTGCTCCTCCTTTCTCCTGCCCACTCCTGCCCACTCCCCCTTGCTCCTTCCTGCTCCTCCCTGCTCCTGCCTCTTTCTGCCCGCTCCTCCCAGCTCCTGCTTGCTCCTGCCAGCTCCTGCCAGCTCTGCCCCAGCCCCCCACGGCAGCGCCAGGTCCCTGCAGCAGTTCCCTCACTGGCTGACCGCAGCACCTCACCGAATCTCCCCTGGCAGCCCGGGGGGCAGGGGGCACGTTTAGCTGTCCCTTCTGTGGGGGTCACCCCTGCAGAGCCAGCTCTGCTGGCACCTTGGCCCTGCTTTTGGCACAGGAGGCACAAGCGTGCAAGGCAGCGAGACAGAGAGAGACAGGAGACTGCTTGGTGCCGAGCAGGTGACACTGCCTGGCGACCAACCCCTCCAGATCCTCCTTCTGTCAGCCCTGAGTTTTTTGGCTGCCTCTGCACTTGGCATGGAATTCCCTCTCCAGACTAAGGCTGCTTCACATGCGGAATGGCATCTCCGGAGCCGGGCTGGGCGGCCAGGCTGCTCCAACCTTCCCTTCCCCGCTGCCAGCAGCTTGCCTTTGGCTTGCACCAAGTTTCCTTCTACCTTCCTGCTGCAGCCATCTGTCCTGGGCTGCTGGTGTCACAGCATCCCAGAATTGTTTGGGTTGGAAAAGCCCTCTGAGATCGAGCCCAGCTGCCAGCCCTCCACCACCACGGCCATCAGGCCACGTCCCACAGGGCCATGGCCACACAGCTCTTGAGCACCTCCAGGCATGGGGACTCCAGCACCTCCCTGGGCAGCACATCCCAATCCCTGACCACTCTTGCAGCAAAGAAATGTTTCTTGATCTCCAGCCTTGCAGATCTTCAGGAAAATATGAAGGATGCAGCTGGAGCATCCCACCCCAGACCAGCCTGAGAACCCTGTGACCAAGCCATGTACCCCTGGCCCTGTGAGGAGCAAAGCAGCACTTGGATCAGGGGGTTGATATAATTCCAGAAACACAGAATCATGGAGCTGGTTGGCTTGGAAAAGCCCTCTGAGGTCACCCAGTCCAACTGCCAGCCCAGCACCACCACAGCCATCAGGCCATGTCCCACAGTGCCATGGCCACACAGCTCTTCAACACCTCCAGGCATGGGGACTCCAGCACCTCCCTGGGCAGCACATCCCAATCCCTGACCACTCTTGCAGCAAAGAAATGTTTCTTGATCTCCAGCCTGGCACAACTTCAGGAAAATATGACGTCCCTAAGGATGGAGCTAGAGCTGGAGCATCCCAGACCAGCCTGAGAACCTTGATACTAAGCCATGCACCCCCTGGCCCTGTGAGGAGCAAAGCAGCACTTGGATCAAGGGGTTGATATAATTCCAGAAACACAGAATCATGGAGCTGGTTGGCTTGGAAAAGCCCTCTGAGGTCACCCAGTCCAACTGCCAGCCCAGCACCACCATGGCCATCAAACCATGTCCCACAGTGCCATGGCCACACAGCTCTTGAACACCTCCAGGGCTGGGCACTCCCTGGGCAGCCTCTTCCAATCCCTGACCACTCTTGCAGCAAAGACATCGTTCCTCATCTCCAACCTCACCCTCCCCTGGCACAATTTCAGGCCATTTCCTCTTGTTCCATCACCTGACAGGGAGAAGAGACCAAGCCCCACCTGGCCCCAACCTCCTGTCAGGGAGCTGTGGAGAGCCAGAAGGTCTCCCCTCAGCCTTCCCTTCTCCAGGCTGAACAACTCCGGTTCCCTCAGGGGCTCCTCCCCAGCCCTGCTCTCCAGCCCCTTCTCTGCACACCCTCCAGCCCCTCAAGGTTTTCTTCTTGCAGTGAGAGGCCCCAACCTGCCCCCCCCAGGATTTTAGGTGTGGCCTCTCCACCCTTCCTGGCCGATTCCTGGTGCCAACCCCCCCACACTCGGCCACGCAACTCATGCACCAGTTCCCTGGCCCTGTCAGGGCTGTGAACCCATCCTGATGGGCTGGAAAATCAGGCAGGCAGCTCTTGGGATGGATTTTTCCATTGGCATTTCATCTAAACTCCCCAAAGAGGCATTCTCCCCCCCCCTCCCCTGGCAGGCTCCAGCTCCAGCCATGCAACCACATCTTAAAGGCTCATTAAAATACTGCCTGTGTTTTCTAACAGGATTTCCTTGGAGCATCTTTTTCCCCTCCTCCCCCCCCCCCCCCCACTAACCACTGTCAAATATTTGAGAAGTGAAATCCCATCAAGTAAATAACTTTGGGATTGCTCACAGGAGGTTGGGATTTATTTCCCCCCCCCCTCCCCTTCCCTCCCCTCCCCAGCCCCTCCTCCAAAGCCCACTGGAAGTGGCTGTACTCAGACAGAGGATGTAAAAAGCACTGATTTCCGAGGCTGGATCAAAAGCTTTGTGTTACTGGATCACACAGAGCCTGTTTCCTCCAGGGGAAAATCCCTGTTTGTACAAAATGGGATAAGGAAGCTCCACAGCTGGGCTCTGACCCTTGAGCACCCTGCACGAGTGCCCCCGTCCTTGGGCATCCCCCCTTACCCTTCTGCCTCTCTTCACATCCCTTTCCTCCCCCAGCCCTCCTCATCCTTCTCACTCTACATCCCTCCTCATTCCTTTGCATCCCTTCCACTTCTGTCTGCAGCCCTCTGCATCCTTCTGCAGCCCTCTCCCTCCATGGCCCTCTGTATCTCATTGCATCCTTCTGCAGCCCTCTCCCTCCATGGCCCTCTGTATCCCTCTGCATCCTTCTGCAGCCCTCTCCCTCCATGGCCCTCTGCAGCCCTCTGCATCCTTCTGCAGCCCTCTCCCTCCATGGCCCTCTGTATCCCTCTGCATCCTTCTGCAGCCCTCTCCCTCCATGGCCCTCTGCAGCCCTCTGCATCCTTCTGCAGCCCTCTCCCTCCATGGCCCTCTGCAGCCCTCTGCATCCTTCTGCAGCCCTCTCCCTCCATGGCCCTCTGTATCCCTCTGCATCCTTCTGCAGCCCTCTCCCTCCATGGCCCTCTGTATCCCTCTGCATCCTTCTGCAGCCCTCTCCCTCCATGGCCCTCTGCATCCCTCTGCATCCTTCTGCAGCCCTCTCCCTCCATGGCCCTCTGCAGCCCTCTGCATCCTTCTGCAGCCCTCTCCCTCCATGGCCCTCTGTATCTCATTGCATCCTTCTTCAGCCCTCTCCCTCCATGGCCCTCTGTATCCCTCTGCATCCTTCTTCAGCCCTCTCCCTCCATGGCCCTCTGTATCTCATTGCATCCTTCTTCAGCCCTCTCCCTCCATGGCCCTCTGCAGCCCTCTGCATCCTTCTGCAGCCCTCTCCCTCCATGGCCCTCTGCAGCCCTCTGCATCCCTCTACATCCCTTTGCATCCCTCCCTACCCCTCAGCACCTCTCTGCATCTCTCCCATCCCTCTGCCTCTGCATCCCTCCTTGTTCCTTTGCATCCCTCCACTTTTCCTTGGGGAAGCCCAGAGGTGCCCTGCCACACCTCTGGGCAGCTGAGAATCACACAGCTGTTGAGGTTGGGGGAGAGCTTGTTGATCATCCAGTCCAGCTGCTCACCCAGAGCTCACAGTCCCACCACTGCTTCCAAGCCCCTGCCACTAACCCACATCCCTCAGCAGCACATCCATGTGTCTCTTAAACACCTCTAGGGATGGTGACTCCACCACCTCCCTGGGCAGTGCCTGAGAACCCTTTCTGGGAAGAAATTGTCCCTAATATCCAAGCTGGACCTCCCCTGGAGCAGCTTGAGGCCGTTTCCTCTTGCCCTGTCACTTGTTGCTGCCCAGCGCTGCCCTGACACACCTCTGGGCATCCCCGGAACTGCTGAGGCTGGAAGGCACCTTGGAGATCAGCAAATCAAACCACTGCACCCCACCCCCGGGCTGCGTTTCTGCTCCAGGAAGCATTTGCTGGTCTCATCACAACCTCTAGTGGACACTGGTCCACATGGCCACCACCACACCACCTCCGCTATAGATGTGTTGAGAAACCCTGGAGCTCCTCGGGCGTCTAGCTGCACCCCCAGGGTCATCCCCGGGGGCCAGAGCTTTGCCAAACACCAGTCCTGGGCTGAGCCCACTTGGGCAGTGCTGGCAGAGGAGGGCAGTGCAGGCAGTAGAGGTAGTGGAGGCAGTACAGGGCAGTGTGGGCACTGCAGGAAGCACAGGCAGTGCAGGCAGAGCAGAGAGCACAGGCAGTGCAGGTTGTGCAGGCAGTGCAGGCATCACAGACAGTGTAGGCAGAGCAGGTAGTTCAGACAGTGTAGGCAGTGCAGACAGTGTAGGCAGAGCAGACAGTACAGGCAGAGCAGGCAGCACAGGCAGTGCAGGCAGTGCAGGCAGTGCAGGCAGTGCAGGCAGAGCAGCTAGCACAGGCAGTGCAGGCAGCGCAGGCAGTGTAGGCAGCACAGGCAGTGTAGGCAGCACAAAGCAGTGCAGGCAGCACAAAGCAGTGTAGGCAGCACAAAGCAGTGCAGGCAGCACAAAGCAGCGTAGGCAGCACAGGCAGTGCAGGCAGCACAGGCAGCACAAAGCAGTGCAGGCAGCACAGGCAGCACAGGCAGTGCAGGCAGCACAGGCAGCACAAAGCAGCGTAGGCAGCACAGGCAGTGCAGGCAGCACAGGCAGCACAAAGCAGTGCAGGCAGCACAAAGCAGCGTAGGCAGCACAGGCAGTGCAGGCAGCACAGGCAGCACAAAGCAGTGCAGGCAGCACAAAGCAGTGCAGGCAGCACAGGCAGTGCAGGCAGCACAGGCAGCACAGGCAGTGCAGGCAGCACAAAGCAGTGCAGGCAGCACAGGCAGCACAGGCAGTGCAGGCAGCACAGGCAGTGCAGGCAGCACAAAGCAGTGCAGGCAGCACTGCTGCCCTTTTTCTGCCCGCAGCTGCCAGCCTGGCCACGTCCTGCCCTCCTCACGCTGATGTCTGTGCTCCTTGCCGGCTGCTGCCTGGGTCTGCTGGCACCATCCCCGGGGAAGGGAAGTGCCTCCAGTGCCAGCTCTGCCGCCTGCTCCGTGCCGGGGGTGGGTGTAAGGGGCGCTGAGAGGCTTCCACACCTCCCTCTGGATCTCGCACGGCGCCACCAGCCTGGAGCACCGAGGTGCCACCAGCTGAGCAGCCCATGGGCGCAAGTCATGCGGAATCAGTTGTTTCCTGCAAGAAGGAACGGAAAGAGGAGGCAGATGGAGCTCAACAAACCTCCTCGCTGCAGGGGCTGCTCCTGCTCCCCCTCACAGTTTGGGAACAGCGGGGTTTGCTGCTCTGGACCCCATCTGGGACCTCCTGCAGGCAGACCAAGCCGCCTCCCCCAGGCACGGGGAGAGCGGCCACGGCACCGCCGGCTCCGGCAGCTTGAGCTTTCACAGCAATAATTCACCAAACCTCGCGGAGGGTCAACTATTCATCAGCTCCCTCTCTGCCAAGAGGAGCTCAGCACGCTGTGTTCTCCTACCCTGAGACTGATGACACATTCTGCGTGCCAGGAGGACCAAATCCTGCTCCTGAGGAGCTTCTGCTCCCAGCGGCTGCCTGCGACTGGGGCGTGAGCTGGCGGCGGAGCGGTGAGCCCCACGCTGGGTCCTGCACCTGCTGAGTTTGGGTGCCCAGCTCCCCTGGTCCCCCCAGCAGCAGCACGGGGGCTGCCTCTGAATGCACACATCTCCTGCAGCAGCTCAGCCTGGACGTTAGTGCAGCCCCCCTCGGGAGAAACGGGATGAGAGCGACCGCGGATGGGGGCTTCGGCCCTGACCCCTGCACACGCCCCTGCGTGGACTCGTGTGGAACACAAAGCCATGTGGGTGAGGGACAGCACGGTCACCTGTGCCCACTCCTGCATCCTCAGCCAGACAGAAGGGTGGCTCTGTGACACAATTCCCACATGCAGAGCTGGGTTTGAGACCAAACAGGCGAAGTGTTCAGCACAACCCGGCCAGGGGAGCAGGGCCAGGGGCCGGGCAGGCAGCGCCACGGAGCTGCTGGCGTCGGGAGTCCTTCATCTTTGCTAGGAACGAATCTCAGCCCCTGGGCCCTGCACAGCACTGCAGCACCGGCAGTGCTGGCCTCTCCTGTTCTCCTCTGACCAGCCTGCAGCGGCAACCACAGACAGCAGCTTGCCAAAACCTGGCTGCCTCATCCCTGCAGCCAGCAGCTCACCAAACCCTCATCCCTGCAGCCAGCAGCTTGCCAAAACCTGGCTGCCTCATCCCTGCAGCCAGCAGCTCACCAAACCTTCATCCCTGCAGCCAGCAGCTTACCAAACCCTCACCCCTGCAGTCAGCAGCTTACCAAACCCTCACCCCTGAAGCCAGCAGCTCACCAAAACCTGGCTGCCTTATCCCCACAGCCAGCAGTCCACCAAAAGCATTGTCCCCCTAGCCAGCAGCTCATCAAACCCTCATCTTTGTAGGCAGCAGCTCACCAGACTCAATAGACCTTGGCCCCACAGCCAGCAGCTCACCAAACCCCTCATCCCCCCACCAAAACCCATCTTCTTTGGCCCACTGGCCAGCAGCTTACCAAAACCTGGCTGTCTTGCCAGCACAGAGAGCAGGTCACCAAGCCCCTTGGCCCCATGGCCAAGAGGTCACCAAAACCCTAGACCCCACAGCCAGCAGCTCACTGAAATCCTTGGCCCCACAGCCTGCAGGTCAACAAAAGCCTCGGCCTCCTGGCCAGCAGCTCCTCAAAGCCCATCTGCTTCATCCTCACACCCAGATGCTCACCAAAACCTGATCTCCAGAGCCAGCAGCTCACCACAACCCTCGGTCCCATGGCCAGCAGCTCACCAAAGCCCTGGCCCCCCACAGCCTCGCAGCTACAGCAGACCCTGGCACCAGCTGAAGCATCTTGAAGCACATCATTAGTTGGCAGCAACTTTGCCAAGTCACCTGCAGCCGGGTCCTGGGAGCCCGGTTCTTGGGTTTGTCACCACCGTGGTGTGAGAGGGAAGGGATTTGCATGGAAATGTGACCTGCATGAGACAAACACACAGCCCCCAGGACGACATCCACCGCCCCACGGCCACCCCTGGGTGCCCAGGCCAGTGGGACGGCAATGCCGGCAGAGATTAGGCACCCTGGGCGGGGGGCACCAAGGGCTGGGGATGCCAGGGACTGGGGATGCCAGGGCTGGGGACACTGGAGGTGGGAACAGTGTGGACTGGGGAGACTGAGGGACACCAGGGGCTGGGGACCCTGGGGCTGGAGAGACTGTGGGCTTCAGATACTGGAGGGCTTTCAGGCACCGAGGGCTGGGGACACTGAGGGTTAAGGTTACCAGGGAATTTAGGACAGCAGAGGGGCTGGGGACATCGGGGGCTGGGGACACTGGGGGTCTTGGAACATGGGGATTTGAGGACACGGGACTTGAGGACACGGGGGATGGGGACACCGGGGGTCTGGGGACACCGGAAGACTTAGGGCACCGGGGCTTGGAGACGCGGGGACTGGGGAGACGAAGGATGGGGACACAGGGCTGCTGTCCCCGCAGGAGGGAGTCGGAGGGTCCTGCACGGCTTCCCGGGAGGACCCGGCCCCCGCTCGCAGCCGGTTCCCCGTTCGCTGCTGGTTCCGGTTAGGACGCGGCTCCCCGGGGCGGCCCCGGCAGGACTCGGCGGCAGGAGCTGTCCGCCCCCCGGTGCTGAGCCACCGCCGTCCCGCCGGGCCCCGGTGCCGCTACCGGTGCCGGTACTGCTCTCTCCCAGCAATAAGTTTCATCCCGGCCCGGAGAGCAGCAGAACCGGGGGATGGTGCGGGATCCCCGGTTAGGGGTGGCACAGCCGGTTGCAGCAGCCCCTCTCGGTGCGACTCCCTTCATCCCCGCTCGATCCCTCCCCGCCCTCCCCGAGTCCGGCAGGCGCAGGGCCCGGGCTGCCGTGCCGGGGAAGCCCCGCTCTGCCCTGCTTACCTGGTCGCGGTGCCACGGGGGTGCCCAGCAGCAGGGCGAGCAGACAGAGCCCGCGGGGCCCCGGCATCGTGCGGCGGCGGCGGCTGCAGCGGCAGCGGCGGAGCCTCCCCGCTGCGAGCCGAGCCGAGCCCAGCCGAACCGAGCCGAGTCCAGCCGAACCGAGCCGAACTGAGCCGAGCCCAGCCCAGCCGAGTGGGGCCGGGCCGGAGGGCGGGGGCCGGGGCCGGTGCGGGGGAGCGGCGGAGGGCGGAGAGGAGCCGAGAGGAGCGGAGAGCGGCGGAGAGGAGCGGAACGAGCGGCGGGGGAGGGCTCCGGCAGCCGCTCCGGCCCCGCCCGCAGCCCCCCCGGCCCCCCCCCCCCCCCCCCCCCCCTCCGGCTCGCCCCTGCTCGCCCCGGTCCGGGGCTCCCCGCAGCTTCCCCGCTCCTACGGTTTCCACCCCCCGGCTTCCGCCGTTCCTCCGGTTTCCCCCGCTCCTAGCTCCAGGAACGCCAGTGTGTTCCCCCGCAGCCTGGGCAGGGCTCCCCACTGCAGGCCCCCGCCCAGTCTGTGCCCAGTGTCTTGTGCCACCTCACTGTCCCTTGTCCCCAAACTCCCCATAGCATCCCAAACCCCTTTCAGCATCCCAACCTCCCCCCAGCATCCCAATTCCCCCCGGCCCCTCCTGCCCCACTGCTCAATCCCAGCCTTCCCCCCTTTCCCTCCCCTCAGGCTTCCCCACAGCAGGCAGTGAATGGGGCAGTGGTGCTATGGAGGAGCCGACACACGTCCCGTAGCCTCCCCGGGATCACGGATGCAGCAGGGTCTGATCCTGCTGCTGGAGCCAGTGAAGCCAGGCTGGGAGGGAGCTGCATGCTGCAGCCGGAGTGGCCACAGTGGTGTGATCGGAACGTGAGAGCTCCCAGGTTGTGGAAGCTGCTTAGGACCCCCATAACGTGGGGCTGGCACCTTATCCGTGAGGCAGCACTGGAGACTTCGCAGCCCCGCAGCAAAAGCAAATCCCTACTCAGCACCCCAGCCTAGGGGGAGGACCAAGGGCCCGATGGCTTATCTAAGAACAGGTCCCGCCTGCTCCGGTCCTTCCTGTCCCCCTGCCCATGGCACCGGCAGCTGCAGCAAGCAGAGAGCGTCCGGCAGAGCCCTGCTGAAGCCGCCAGAGCACACGGTGTAATTACACCGGCTTTGATAACGGCAGGAACGGAGGCTTTGTTCTCTTCGCATCCCAAACCCTCCCCTGAAATGTTCAGTGTCCATCAGCTCCCGGTGCGAGCCGCCCGCTTCCCCCCGCCCCAGCCACTCCGCCTGTCAAGTCGAATAGCCACAGCAACGCTGACAAACGTGACACCGGCTTCAAGCAGCACCAGATCAAGGCCAACCTCCCCTCCGAGCAGCCAGGTTGTGGATGGTGCCAGCCTAGAAGTCCCCGCTACCTCTAAGGGAGCAATTACAGCGCTGCTGTTACCTCAGCAACAATCATCACCTATTGGGATCACTACAAAAGCCGCCACGCACGGCACAGCAAGTCAAGGAACCGTCCAAACGTGGGTACTGATCCTGCTGCCTGTCTCCCTGCCGGGCGCTGCAGAATCCCTCCCGGCTCGCTGCACTCCCCACGGCTGGGGTGTAACTGCACGGTTGGAAGCGGCTCCCTCCTGCAGGCTCCCCCGGCACCGAAGACCGATGGTGTGGGGAGATTCCAGGCTGACAAACCACAGAGAGGTGTGTGGAGGGGCAGCCGGTGGTCTTGGTACTGCCAGGGCACCCCTCTTCTGCAGCCCTCGCTGAAACACCACGCTGAAACACCAGCACCTTTCTAAACAGATGGGACCCCCTTGTCCCCGCTGAAACACCAGCACCCTCCTGCCCTTGCCATAAACAGTGGGACAGACCAAAACACCAGCACGCTCCTGCCCCTGCTGAAACACCAGCACCCTCCTGCCCTTGCTGAAACACCAGGATGCTCCTGCCCTTGCTGAAACACCAGGATGCTCCTGCCCTTGCTGAAACACCAGGATGCTCCTGCCCCTGCTGAAACACCAGCACCCTCCTGCCCCTGCTGAAACACCAGCACCCTCCTGCCCCTGCTGAAACACCAGGATGCTCCTGCCCCTGCTGAAACACCAGCACCCTCCTGCCCCTGCTGAAACACCAGGATGCTCCTGCCCTTGCTGAAACACCAGCACCCTCCTGCCCGTGCTGAAACACCAGGATGCTCCTGCCCTTGCTGAAACACCAGCACCCTCCTGCCCCTGCTGAAACACCAGGATGCTCCTGCCCCTGCTGAAACACCAGCACGCTCCTGCCCCTGCTGAAACACCAGCACCCTCCTGCCCTTGCTGAAACACCAGGATGCTCCTGCCCCTGCTGAAACACCAGCACCTTCCTGCCTTTGCTGAAACACCAGGATGCTCCTGCCCCTGCTGAAACACCAGGATGCTCCTGCCCCTGCTGAAACACCAGGATGCTCCTGCCCCTGCTGAAACACCAGCACCCTCCTGCCCCTGCTGAAACACCAGCACCCTCCTGCCCCTGCTGAAACACCAGGATGCTCCTGCCCCTGCTGAAACACCAGCACCCTCCTGCCCTTGCCCTAAAGATGGGACCTTCTTGCCCCCCCCCCCCCCCCCCCCCAAAACACCAGGACCCTCCTGCCCCCGCTGAACCCCGGGGACTGATCCTGCTGCTTTCTCCCCGCTGGGCTCTTCAGAATCCCTCCTGCCAACACCAGTGCGAGCGGGAGAACCCCGGGGATGCTGGGGGGGGGTGCGAAGCCGGTTGTGCGTGCGTGTCATTTGCATTCCCGGTGTCACTCCCGGCTGCCGCTGCCAGCCGGGAGCGGTTGGGCAGCAGGCGAGGGGGAAGGACAGAAAAAAATCGGGAAAAGGGGGGGGCGGGGGGAGGCTGGGAACCAGCGAGAGGTGCGGGGTGTTACTTAACGTTGTCATTTTCGTGCACAAAGTGGGACTGCCTCGCTGCGAGGTTTAATTTTGGCCCAACAAAGCTATCTGCCGGCTCCGGTGCCTTCTCTCTCGCTTCCCCCATCCCCACAGTCCCTTCCAGCCCTCGCCGTTCCCGCAGATAAAAAGTTGCCTCTCGTTTCAGCGGCGGCTTTCCTTGAGTGGTTTTTATTGCCGCTCGTCTGCATTGTAGTAAACTCCGAAGATAGCCAGATAATGCCACCAGCGCCATGGTAACGGGCAGGGAGGGGAAGGAGAAGCAAACGCTGGCATTTGGAACGCAGCAACCCCCCACTAAGCGCCCAAAGTTGCGAGTGCTGGAGAGGGAAGGGTTAAGCTCCCAGCCGAGGCTCGCCAGGGATGAGATTAGGCAAGGCAGGGAGAGCCCAGCTCCCCGCCAGCGCAGCGCCCTGGGGCCCAGGACGCCACCTCGAGCCCCAGCCAGGGGTTGGTGCTGCTCTGCCCAGAGCTGATGGGGCTCTCGGGGCGCAGTTCCCAGCTCCTGCACCCAGAGGGGTCAGCAGCTGCTGGAGGGGGGGTGTGTGCTGCTCAGTGAACCTGGGGGTCCCCTGCCCCTTCCCTCCCCCCCGCCCCCCCAGCATCTTCACTGGGAACTGATGAGCTGGGAGGCAGAGGGGTGGAGGGAGGCTTTGCAGGAAGAGAGGGTGGGATGCACTCTCCGTAGCTGGTATGCAACAGGATGGTTGGAATAATTTTCCTCCCACAGCCTTCCCAGACACAGGGCTCCAACGGCCTGGGACATTCCAGGCTGAGATGCTGCGTGCTGGGGCAGCCAGGGGTCTGGGTGCTGCCAGGTCACCTCCCTCCTGCTGCCCCTCCTGAAACACCAGCACCCTTCTGCCCTTGCAGTGGAGATGGAACCCTCCTGCCTTTGCCTAAACACCAGGATCCTCCTGCCCCCAGCCAGAACACCAGGACCCTCCTGCCCCCAGCCAGAACACCAGGATCCTCCTGCCCCCAACCAGAACACCAGGACCCTCCTGCCCCCAACCAGAACACCAGGACCCTCCTGCCCCCAGCCAGAACACCAGGACCCTCCTGGCCCCAACCAGAACACCAGGATCCTCCTGCCCCCAACCAGAACACCAGGACCCTCCTGCCCCCAACCAGAACACCAGGACCCTCCTGCCCCCAGCCAGAACACCAGGACCCTCCTGCCCCCAGCCAGAACACCAGGATCCTCCTGCCCCCAGCCAGAACACCAGGATCCTCCTGCCCCCAGCCAGAACATCAGGACCCTCCTGCCCCCAGCCAGAACACCAGGATCCTCCTGCCCTTGCAGTGGAGATGGAACCCTCCTGCATTTGCCTAAACACCAGGATCCTCCTGCCCCCAACCAGAACACCAGGACCATCCTGCCCCCAGCCAGAACACCAGGACCCTCCTGCCCCCAGCCACAACACCAGGACCCTCCTGCCCCCAGCCACAACACCAGGACCCTCCTGGCCCCAGCCAGAACACCAGGACCCTCCTGCCGTTGCTGAAACACCAGGACTCTCTTACCCTTGCTGAAACACTGGGATCCTCCTGCCCTCAACCAGAACACCAGGACCCTCCTGCCCCCAGCTGGTATCCTCTGCCCTAAGCCCCCCCCAGCCCGATCCCCTCCCCGAGGTGCCTGTTACTGCCCCCTGGGCAGCGCTGGGGGCCGTTTGTGTGGTCAGAAACCTGGGGGGGGAGCGGCGAGGAGACGAAGAGCAGGCGTCTCCCGAGGCCACTTCAGCGGGCATTGCCCTAATTAGCATGGTGTTCATTAGCAGTTCCCTCGGACCTTTGATTAACAGTGAGGGGAAATCGATGGGCACACTGAAAAAAAGAACCCCAGCCCCAACCCCCAGCTAAGTTTCCCAGCTCATTTTCATTTCACCTTGTAATCTTGTATTAGTGTCAATCTTAATTACCATCATTAAGTCAGATGTGACTGAGCAAGAGGAGCTGGAAAGATAAGATGCTACAGCAAAGCCAGTGCCCTGCTGCTGGGCAGACAAGTGTCACCTGCCAGGGTTTGGGTTACAGCTGAGCCCAGGGAGCCAAGGGCTCCCTGTTCCCCTCCCTGTTGTCCCCAGCCTCTTCCAGCTCCCTGCAGGGCTCTGCCTCCTGCCAAGCCTCCCCCCCCCAGCCCTGCTTCACCCACATTTTGGGGTGCCCGAGTCTGTGGCCACCCCACATCTCCCTCCCTCTCCTCAGGAGGTGCCAGCCCCATCATTCTGGCCATGGCTGTGCTCCATTTGTCACAGCTGGTGAGATCCATGAGACCCAAACCTCCCAGAAAATCAATCTCTCGTTTATTTTCCTGCTGGTGATGCAGCAGCCAGGAGCTGCTCTGCAGTCACACATTGATCTTGGCTCCCTGCTCCTCCCAGGGCAGGATCAGCCCTGGACAAGGGCTTCAGCCAGCCCCTGCATCACCTATGGAGCCCTTGGAATCATCCACCTTGTGGGAAGCCTCCCACAGCCCAGCACCACCTGCCCCACAGCAGGATGAGACCAACCTGCCTGCAGCCAGGCCCAAGAGTCCTCCAGGCATCCCAGTTCCTCCAGCACTGGGCATGGGCAAGCATCATCAGACATAACCTTGCATGGTCTTACATCACCAGACACCACCTTGCATGGTCTTGCATCACCAGACACCACCTTGCATGGTCTTGCAGGCTGGGGTCAGAGTGGCTGGAGAGCAGCCAGGCAGAAAGAGACCTTCTCTGGACGCCTTCCAGCACCTCAACATCTTTCCTAAACTGAGGGGCCCAGAACTGGACACAGGACTCAAGGTGTGGCCTGAGCAGTGCTGAGCACAGGGCAGAATGAGCTCCCTGCTCCTGCTGGCCACACTGTTCCTGCTGCAGGCCAGGATGCCATTGGCCTTCTTGGCCCCCTGGGCACACTGCTGGCTCATGTTCAGCCTACCATCAACCAGCCCCCCCAGGTCCCTCTCTGCCTGGCTGCTCTCAGCCACTCTGCCCCCAGCCTGTAGCACTGCCTGGGGTTGCTGTGGCCAATGTGCAGCACCTGGCACTTGGATGTGTTCAATCTCCTGCCCTTGGCCTCTGCCCATCTGCCCAGCCTGTCCAGGTCCTGTCAAGCAGGTAGGGCTTGGCAGCTGAGAGAGTGTGGAAGGCAGTTTCCTGCAGGCAGTGGTGGGGATGGTCATAAAACCATAGGATTGTTTGGGCTGGAAAAGGTCACCCAGTCCAGCTGCCAACCCAACCCCACCATGGCCATCAAACCATGGCCCAGAGTGCCATGGCCAGAGGTTTCTTGCACACCCCCAGGGATGGGGACTCCACCACCTCCCTGGGCAGCCTGTTCCTGTGCCTCACCACTCCTGCAGCAAAGACATTTTCCCTAATCCCCACCCTAAACCTTCCCTGGCACAGCTTCAGGCCTCTTCCTCTCACTTCCACCACCTGAGACTAGGGAGAAGAGACCATCCTCCACTTGGCTCCAACCTCCTTTCAGGGAGCTGTAGAGAGCAAGGAGGTCTCCCCTCATTGTCCAGGCTGAAGACCCCCAGCTCCCTCAGCTGCTCCTCCTCAGCCCTGTTCTCCTCACCAGCTTTGTTGCCCTTCCCTGGATGCACTCCAGCAGTGTGGCCTTGGAGGAGCTCAAGGCACAGAGCAGGTCAAGGCACGGAGGAGCTCAGGACACCTCTTGCTCCTGCCTGCTTTGCCTGATGTGCATCCTGCCAGAACCTGAAAAAAATCATTTAGAGCCTTTCAATCCTTCCCCCAGAGTTGGGGCAGCTCAGCAGAGCAGTGAGTGATGGCTACAGCAGCCAGACCGTGGATAGATGGCAACCAGAGCAGCATCCCTGCCTTGGTAGGAGCCTGCTCACCGAGGATGGCAGCAGCTTGGCCGTGCTCCAGTGCCTGACTCTGGTGGGAGCCTCTCTGGGTGCTGCCATGAAGGGCTTCAGTTAATGAAGCTATGAATTATGCATGGAGGATAAAAATGTCCTGGTTTGTGGCTGGGCTCAGGATCGGGGGTCCAGGCTTCATCTCTGAGCCTTTGCTCCACCTCCACAGGGACTGCAACTGATGGCTCATGCTGGGACATGAGGGATGGGATGGAGAGGAGTGGAGTGGAGTGGAATGGAATGGGATGGGATGGGATGGGATGGGATGGGATGGGATGGGATGGGATGGGATGGGATGGGATGGGATGGGATGGAATAGAAGCAGGTTGGAAGAGAGGATAGGATAGGATAGGATAGGATGGAATGGAATGGAATGGAATGGAATGGAATGGAATGGAATGGAATGGAATGGAATGGAATGGAATGGAATGGAATGGAACCAGGTTGGAAGAGAGGATAGGATAGGATAGGATAGAATAGGATAGGATAGAATAGGATTGAATAGGATGAGATAGAATAGAATAGAATAGAATAGAATAGAATAGAATAGAATAGAATAGAATGGAATGGAATGGAATGGAATGGAATGGAATGGAATGGAATGGAATGGAATGGAACCAGGTTGGAAGAGAGGATAGGATAGGATAGGATAGGATAGGATAGGATAGAATAGAATAGAATAGAATAGAATAGAATAGAATAGAATAGAATAGAATAGAATAGAATAGAATAGAATGGACCAGGTTGCAAAGGACCTTTGAGCTCATGCTGAGCTGGGGTGCAGAGGTGATGCTGAGGGTCACAGTCCCCCTTCTGCTTGGTCACGGTGCCACCCGGCACCCCGGGCAGGCTGCCCGCAGGCTCCCTCCCCTCTGCCTCTTCAAGGGATGCCCCTGCCTGCCCTCCCCACTTCGGGTTTGCTCCCCTCAGCTCCCTCCAAAGCCCAACAGGCAAGAGAGAGCTTATTTTTGAGCCGTGCAAAGTCGTCTTCTGTCGACAAGGAACAAGGGCTTCCCTCCTGAAAGGGTCCCCAGCTGTGCCCGCGGGCAGCGGCTCAAAGGGGCTGGAACCGCGCCTGGCCCGACTCAAACCCCCCATTCAGTGCCCACATTTGGGAGGCAGAGCAGGGAGGCAGCTCCCTCCCAAAGCCAAAGGCTTGGAGGGGCTCTGCCATCCCGGAGGGACAAAGGCCTTTTCTGCCCTGGGACAATATTGCCACTCAGCAGCCGTGCCGCCCCCCCGGCCAGGGGAGCCTGGAGCCTGCTCCTCAGAGCCCCCATTCAGAGCCCACTGCAGGAGCCCTCAGCTCCCAGGGCTGAAGCTGAGCTTATTTTTTCCGCTTCTTTCTGCCTTTGAAGCCCTCCCCCCTCCCTGGGCTTCATGGAGGAAGGGGGTGGAAGCTTCCCAGGAAAGCTGCAGGGAGAAGGCTTGTCCTGATGGAAGGTGTCCAGAGAAGGGCAACAAAGCTGGGGAGGGGTCTGGAGCACAGCCCTGTGAGGAGAGGCTGAGGGAGCTGGGGTTGCTTAGCCTGCAGAAGAGGAGGCTCAGGGGAGACCTTCTTGCTCTCTGCAACTCCCTGCAGGGAGGTTGTAGCCAGGTGGGGGTTGGTCTCTTCTCCCAGGCAAGCAGCACCACAACAGGAGGACACAGTCTCAAGCTGTGCCAGGGGAGGTTCAGGCTGGATATTAGGGAGAAATTCTTCCCAGCAAGAGAGATTGGCCATGGGAATGTGCTGCCCAGGGAGGTGGTGGAGTCCCCATCCCTGGAGGTGTTTAGGAAGAGCCTGGCTGAGGCACTTGGTGCCATGGTTTAGCTGATTGGATGGTGTTGGGTGAGAGGTTGGACTGGATGATCTCTGAGGTCTTTTCCAACCTGGTTAGTTCAGTTCTATTCTATTCTATTCTATTCTATTCTATTCTATTCTATTCTATTCTATTCTATTCTATTCTATTCTTTCCTATCCTATCCTATCCTACCCTACCCTACCCTACCCTATCCTATCCTATCCTATCCTATCCTATCCTATCCTATCCTATCCTATCCTATCCTATCCTATCCTATCCTCTGGGTGGGTGGCTGTGCCTTGCTGGGCAGGCACTGGACCCTTCCCAGCCCCGGTGTGCCCTGAGGTTGGTTTTCTCTGCAGGGGCTGCTTGCTCTCTTTCGTTGAGGGGGAGTGGGGGGGTTTGCTCTAAAGCTCTTTTCACGGTGAAGGAAAAACAACCCAACCCCATCAAAGCCTTCCTGTGCTGCTTTGTTCTGCCCCGTCCTCCAAGCTGCGATGCTTTAATTGATCAGGTGTAAGAGCTTGGCAGCAGCTCCCAAGCTTTGCCGGTAGTGCTCCTGCAGGTGGGAAACCATCGGCAGGCTCCAGTCTGGTCCCTCCCCTTGCACAGCGCTTTTGGGTGGATGCTGCTGGCTTGTTTTGAGAGGAACCCCCTCAAATCCCGCACTCTCCATGGCCATGCTCAGGCACTTGGCCACCTCCACCCCTGGCTGCTTGCTGTGCTGCAGCCCCGAGAGGAGACTCGGAAATGGGCGTTTTAAAGGCAAAGAGCTCAGCACAATAGGAGCATTTCACTTGCGCAGGGCTGCCGTGGAGGCTCTCCCTGACTTCGTGCCGCCGAGTGTGTCAGAATGATGAGGGGTTGGTCATAAACCTTCCAGCAGTCACTAAGCGCTGCTGTATAAATGCCTCTCCCCTGAAATAACGGGGCTTCGGTTCCTGGAAGCTGCTCAGAGCCCTGCCAGCAGGGATTTGCTCAGCCTGCAGAAGTCCAGCGTTGGTTCCTGGTGCTTCAGAAGTCACCCAGCAGCTCTTCCGAGAGGGCTCGGCCCTTGGTGCCAGCCCTCTGGCTCTGGGCTGCACCCATAGCAGGAGCTCATCCCTGCACCCATGGCCAGCAGCTCATCCCTGCACCCATGGCCAGCAGCTCATCCCTGCACCCATAGCAGGAGCACATCCCTGTGCCCATGGCCAGCAGCTCATCCCTGCACCCATGGCCAGCAGCTCATCCCTGCACCCACAGCCAGCAGCTCATCCCTGCACCCATAGCAGTAGCTCATCCCTGCACCCATAGCCAGGATCTCATCCCTGCACCCATGGCCAGCAGCTCATCCCTACATCCATGGCCAGGATCTCATCCCACACCCGTGGCCAGCAGCTCATCCCACACCCAGGAGCAGGAGCCCACACACACTGAGTGAGCCGCTGGTGCCAGGCAGGACGGCAGCGCCCAGGGGGCAGGGCCGCTGGCCCCGGGGCCGGTGTGCAGCCGCTGATCCCCAGCTCCGTGCCCCGTTGCCTCTGTTCCGAGTAGCAGGGAGCCACGTGTGTGGAGCTGCCGTTGCTGGCCAGGCTCTCAGCTGCTTGGCAGGGAGGAGCAGTTGTCATGGCAGGGGCTTCCGTGGGCTGCAGGTTTGCTTTTAACCCTTGCTACCTACGAGCCCCAGCGCAGGAAGGTCTCCTCAGCCATCTAGCTGTGCTTGTAACACTGGTGGGGGTGACAACTGCAGGAGCAGAGGGGAGTTTTTGCCCCCCCTCCTCTCCCCTTTCCACACAGCCTGCAGCAGCAGGACCCCAACCAAAATCCTGCAGCCCTGCCCGTGGGCAGCTTTGTCACAGCCAGATTCCAAGGAGAGGGCTGGGGGCAGAGGAAGGATGCTGCCTGCTGTTGGCAGGGGCACATGGCCTCTGCCTGCTTGCTGTCACCTTGCCCCATCATGGGGGCAGAGTGGCTGAGAGCAGCCAGGCAGAGGGGGACCTGGGGGTGCTGGTTGAGAGTAGGCTGAACAGGAGCCTGCAGTGTGCCCAGGGGGCCAAGAAGGCCAAGGGCATCCTGGCCTGCAGCAGGAACAGTGTGGCCAGCAGGAGCAGGGAGCTCATTCTGCCCTGTGCTCAGCACTGCTCAGGCCACACCTGGAGTCCTGTGTCCAGTTCTGGGCTCCTCAGCTTAGGAAAGATGTTGAGGTGCTGGAAGGTGTCCAGAGAAGGGCAACAAAGCTGGGGAGGGGTCTGGAGCACAGCGCTGGGAGGAGAGGCTGAGGGAGCTGGGGTTGCTTAGCCTGCAGAAGAGGAGGCTCAGGGGAGACCTTCTTGCTGTCTGCAACTCCCTGAAGGGAGGTTGTAGCCAGGTGGGGGTTGGTCTCTTCTCCCAGGCAAGCAGCAGCAGAACAAGAGGACACAGTCTCAAGCTGTGCCAGGGGAGGTTCAGGCTGGCTGTTAGGAAGAAATTCTTCCCAGCAAGAGAGATTGGCCATGGGAATGTGCTGCCCAGGGAGGTGGTGGAGTCCCCATCCCTGGAGGTGTTTAGGAAGAGCCTGGATGAGGCACTTGGTGCCATGGTTTGGTTGATCAGATGGTGTTGGGTGATAGGTTGGACTGGATGATCTCTGAGGTCTTTTCCAACCTGGTTAATTCTATTCTATTCTATTCTATTCTATTCTATTCTATTCTATTCTATGCTATGCTATGCTATGCTATGCTATGCTATGCTATGCTATTCCATTCCATTCCATTCCATTCCATTCCATTCCATTCCATTCCATTCTATCATCGGTTGTCAAGGCCTGGCCCAAGCTGCCCAGGGCAGTGGTGGAGTCCCCATCCCTGGAGGGGTGTCAGAGCTGTGGAGCTGTGGTGCTGAGGGCCATGGTTTGGTAGTGCCCCTGGCAGGGCTGGGCTAAGGCTTGGCCTGGATGAGCTGAAAGGGGTTTGTACCCAGGCCCAAGCTCTCCAGTCCCTTCTGTTCAGTCTCCCCTTGTCAGTCCTCAGAGGGTGACATTAAACCCCCAGGGTGATTCAGCTAACCCTGAGCTGGAGATCCTGCCATTACTCCAAGGGCCAGCAGCTGACAGGCCATAATTATGTGGCTCTTTCATCTGGGGACCTCTGGGCACTTACAGATCAATTAATTGAAGTGCAGCAGCCTTTGGCAGCAGTGCAGGATGCTGATGGATCAATAAACCCTCTCCTGAGACACCACCAGCTCTGAATGACAGTGCAGGGGCTTGACCCCAGAGCTGGGGGGACAGGAGGGGGATGGAGGTCTGGGGTGCACAGAACCCCCTCAGGGAGGTGGAAGAGGAGCTCCTGAAAAGCTCATGGGTGGGAAGTACCAGGGGGAACAGTGTCAGTCCCTGGGTTTTCTGCCAGGGAGAAGGGAAGGAGGGAATTTTGTTGCTTCTCCTGCTCCTTGGTTTGGGCTGAGGCTGTGAACATTGCCCTGAGCCTGGTGCTGATCCCACAGCTTGATGGCCATGGTGGTGTGAGGGTGATGGTTGGACTGGAGATGATCTCAGAGGCCTTTTGCAACCAAAACAATGCTGTGGTTGAGTTTTTGTTGCTTCTCCTGCTCTTTGGTGTGGGCTGAGGCTGCAGACATCCCCCTGAACCTGAGCCTGGTGCTGATCCCACCCCTGATCCCACAGCTTGATGGCCATGGTGGTGTGAGGTTGATCCTTGGACTGGATGACCTTAGAGGTCTTTTCCAAACCAATTCAACTCTATGCTTGAAATTCCTTCATGAGCCCCTTGGGCCTTGCAGCTCTGAGGGTCCCCTGAGCCCCTGCCAGCTCCTCCCCATCCTTCCAAAGGCTGCATCCCTGCAGGCAGGCATGGCTGGGAGAAGGGCAGCACCAAGCAGCTCCTCATCCTCCTCAGAGCCCCACAGTGAGCTGTTTGCTCTGGAAACTTCATGCACAACATGAACTGCTGCTGTTCAGGGAGTCCTGGCAGGAGCCTCCTATTAGCCCAGGCTGTAAATCTCCTCCTAACGAGGAGCTCCAGTCTGGGTTCATAAATAGGGATGAGATGGGAAGCAGCAGCTCCCCTCAGGGCATGAAGGGATGAAAACTGCATGTTCTGCTGCCCAGGAGTGCACCTTGGCATCAATGGCAGGAGGAGGAAGCTTCCTGAGTTCAGGGGGTTTGGGTTCCTGGGGAAGGACTTCATTGGTCCTGTGGTGGTCATCTTTTGGACACCCCAATAGAGCCTCCTGTCCTGGGGCTGGGGTTGGGGTGAGGCACAGGCAGGAGCTGGGGTGAGGCACAGGCAGGAGGTGAGGCACAGGCAGGAGGTGAGGTGAGACAGGCAGGAGGTGAGGCACAGGCAGGAGGTGAGGCACAGGCAGGAGCTGAGGTGAGGCACAGACAGGAGCTGGGGTGAGACACAGGCAGAGGCTGAGGTGAGGCACAGGCAGGAGCTGAGGTGAGGCACAGGCAAGGAGGTGAGGCACAGGCAGGAGCTGAGGTGAGGCACAGACAGGAGCTGGGGTGAGACACAGGCAGGAGCTGAGGTGAGGCACAGGCAGAGGCTGAGGTGAGGCACAGGCAGGAGGTGAGGCACAGGCAGGAGCTGAGGTGAGGCACAGACAGGAGCTGGGGTGAGACACAGGCAGGAGCTGAGGTGAGGCACAGGCAGAGGCTGAGGTGAGGCACAGGCAGGAGGTGAGGCACAGGCAGGAGCTGAGGTGAGGCACAGACAGGAGCTGGGGTGAGACACAGGCAGGAGTTGGGGTGAGGCACAGGCAGGAGGTGAGGTGAGGCACAGGCAGGAGGTGAGGCACAGGCAGGAGCTGGGGTGAGGCACAGGCAGGAGCTGGGGTGAAGCACAGGCAGGAGCTGAGGTGAGGCACAGGCAGGAGCTGGGGTGAGACAGTCAGGAGCTGAGGTGAGGCACAGGCAGGAGCTGGGGCTCAGCTGGCTCTGCAAAGGGCCTGCTGGGATGGAAGAGGGCTGCCAAAAGCTGTGGTTCCATGGCTGTCCCATCTCCCACCCCAGGTGGGGCTGCATTTGGGGTGCCTGTGGAGGTGGATCTGGAGGTGTGCTGAGCTACACCCACCCTGGGAAGCAGGGCTCTCACAGCCTCCCCCCAGGATGGGTGTAAGCCAAGGAGCCAGATGAGGGTCAGCAGCACTCAAAAGCCCATGAGGCTTCTTGCTTCTCCCTCCAAGGACCTTTTCCTGCTGGAGCTGTCCTGGCTTGAGCCAGATGACGTTCCCTGGGGATTCCTCTCTCCCAGCGTTGTCCCTGGCACTGCTGCGAGGTCGGCTCCCCGGGAACGCCAGGGTGAGGAGCAGGGGGAGCTGGCTGTGGGGGGCTGTCCTCCATCAGGTGTCAGAGCTGGCTGGCAGCTTGCAGCTGCACCCAAGCAGCTGCCTCCTGCCCCTGCTAGAAGAGCTGCAGTTTGCACCATCCCTACCCCAGCTCACCGGCGGCAGGTGGAGAACCACTCTCCGCTGCCCCTACCCCCTCCCCCCTGCCTCAATTCTGGGTGCCCTCAGCCAAGCTGCTCTCATCCCTGCCTCCTGCCACAGCCAAAGGAGCAGCAGCACTTCTCAGCCTGGCATCCTTTCCCCTGCCTGTCCCCATGGGCTGTGTCCTCACCCTTGCTGAGACCTGCCCGGCAGAGCCGGGGCGTGGAGCCCTCCCTGCCGGCTCCCAGCTCCCCTTCCCGAGGAGAGGATTGAGGAGGGCTGGGAAGCAGGGACAGGTTTTGCTCTCCCTGTGCTCTTGGCTGTCCTTCCCTCCTTGCAGGCAACCTCTCAGCCCAGATGGAGAACGCCAGAAGGAGTTTGCTTTCCTTCCCCAAACACACAGCACGTTCCCTGCCTGTCTAACAAGGTGTCTGCACCGGGCACAGTTGGCTCTGCAGGAACCATTCCTGCTGCTTCCACCAGACTCAGCAGCAGGGAGTGAGGAGGGGAGGGGAGGGAGGAGGGTGGTGGTGGGGGGATGTGGCTTGTGCCATAGGATCATAGAATCGTGGAACTGCTTGGCTTGGTTGAGACCTTTCAGCTCAGCCAGGCCAAGCCTTAGCCCAGCACTGCCAGGGCACCACCGAACCATGGCCCTCAGCACCACAGCACCTCCAGGGCTTTGAAACCTTCCAGCACTGCCCTGGGCAGCCTGGGCCAGGCCTGGACAACCTTTTTGATGCTCTGTTGTGGACAGAATAAGGCTCTGCTCACCGTGTGCTGGGGCACTGCTGGTGGGGCTGGGGCTGGAGGAGGTCAGGGCTGTGGTTTCTCCTCCAGTCCCAGCCAGGAACCTTCCACCAGGGTGGGCAGGAGCTCTCCATGCCCTGGGCAGGGCCACTCCTGCTCTCTGCAGGACTCAAGGCCAGGCTGGATGGAGGGTTTTGAGCAGCCTGGGCTAGTGGAAGGTGCCCCAGCCCATGGCAGGGGGTTGGAACAAGGCATTCCACAAACCCAAGTGCCAGGTGCTGCACATTGGCCACAGCAGCCCCAGGCAGTGCTACAGGCTGGAGGCAGAGTGGCTGAGAGCAGCCAGGCAGAAAGGGACCTGGGGGCACTGGTTGTGAATAGGCTGAACATGAGCCAGCAGTGTGCCTAGGGGGCCAAGAAGGCCAATTGCATCCTGACCTGTATCAGGAACAGTGTGGCTGAGCTTGTCCTCTAGGGGGGCTGAGCTTGTCCTCTAGGGGGGCTGTGCTTGTGCTCCAGGGGGGCTGAGCCTGTGCTCCAGGGGGGCTGTGCTTGTGCTCCAGGGGGGCTGTGCTTGTGCTCCAGGGGGGCTGAGCTTGTGCTCCAGGGGGGCTGAGCCTGTGCTCCAGGGGGGCTGAGCCTGTGCTCCAAGGGGGGCTGTGCTTGTGCTCCAGGGGGGCTGTGCTTGTGCTCCAGGGGGGCTGAGCCTGTGCTCCAAGGGGGGCTGTGCTTGTGCTCCAGGGGGGCTGTGCTTGTGCTCCAAGGGGGGCTGTGCTTGTCCTCCAGGGGGGCTGAGCTTGTGCCCCTAACCGTGCCAAGCCCAACCCCCAAGGGTGCTGAGCCCACCCCCAAGGGTGCCGAGCCCACCCCCCAAGGGTGCTGAGCCCACCCCCCAAGGGCTGCTGCAGAAGCTCTGCCCCAAGCTGCTGCTGGCACGGAGCGTGCCGGGGCGCCTGGGCCCTGGGGCTGTTGTTGTCTCCAGGGTGCTGTGCCAGGCTCTGTGTTGCCACCAACAGAAGCTTCCTCTCGGCTCCCAGCCCTGTCCCACACCTCCTGAACAAACCCACCCAACAGCCCTCAGTCATTGCTGGCATTTTCTCACTTCCACAAGCTCTCTTCCACTCCAGAACGGGGGGGAGGGGGTGACAGAAAGGCAGCAGGCGAGGCTCAGCTTCCCCAGCCCCGGGCCGGGTGCGAGCTGCGGGGGTGCTGCTCCGAGGGGGGGCACTGAGACCCGGGAAGCAGCCTGGGTGGAGTGGTTGGTGCTTTCCAGCAGCGCTGCCTCTGTGTGTGTGTGCTGACTGGGGTTGATTTCATGGTGGGACTGATTTCAGAAGCCCCCCCGCCCCGAGCAGCCCCTGCAGCATGCAGAATGGCTTTAGCCGGCTGTTGACCCAATTCTCTGCGGCTCAGACCTTCCAGGTAGCTCTCTGGTGCCTCACCAGGTGCCTTCATCCCTTCCTCCCACTGCCCTTCTGCCTTCCCCCCCTCCCAGCTTCTCTGC
The DNA here is from genome assembly GCF_014839835.1 of Dryobates pubescens. Taxonomy (NCBI): domain Eukaryota; kingdom Metazoa; phylum Chordata; class Aves; order Piciformes; family Picidae; genus Dryobates; species Dryobates pubescens. Next base: position 5,179,358 of record NC_071636.1, read on the forward strand.
TCCCCTTCCCCTGGTGTCCTCCGGAGAGAAAACCAGCTGAGGGATGGCACAGAGCTGGCACCGTGGCAGGGCTGGGGCATGGCTTGCTGAGAGGCTGCTCTCTGCCAGCCTGACCTTTTCAGCGTGCAGCCCTCAGCAGCCCTGGCAGGGCATGCTCCTCCTTGCACACAGCTTGCCCTCTGCTGCCAAGCTGGCATGGCCAGGAAGGTGGCATGACCAGGAAGGTGGCATGGCCAGGAAGATGGCACAAGCAGGGAGGTGGCACAAGCAGGGAGGTGGCATGGCCAGGAAGGTGGCACAAGCAGGAAGGTGGCATGGCCAGGGAGGTGGCACAAGCAGGGAGGTGGCACAAGCAGGGAGGTGGCACAAGCAGGGAGGTAGCATGGGCAGCAAGGTGGCATAAGCAGGAAGGAGACACAAGCAGGAAGATAGCATGGCCAGGTAGGTGGCACAAGCAGGAAGGTGGCACGGGCAGGGAGGTGGCACGGGCAGGGAGGTGGCACAAGCAGGGAGGTGGCATGGGCAGGGAGGTGGCATGGGCAGCAAGGTGGCACAAGCAGGGAGGTGGCATGGGCAGCAAGGTGTGCCAGCCAGAAGGCTGTTACGGCCAGCAGGGTGGCACAGCAAGAAAGATGCCATGGGCAGGAAGCTGCAGGGTTGGAAATGTGGCACAGGCCAGGGAGGTGCCCATGCCAGGCTCTCTGCTCAGAAGGCCAGCCATGGGACCAGCCATGGTGGGGTGAAGCACCGTGCTGCAGCCCAAGGCACAGAGGAGGAGGCTCCAGGGGGGGCAGTGCCATGCTGCTCCATGCCCTGGGAAGCTGCAGGGCCCTCTGCCTTCACCTCCAGCCACTGCCTGGTGACTGATGGCTGAGTCTCTCACCCTGAACCGTGCTGATGGCTTAAAAACACCCCAGTGATGGATGGCCTCATTAAGGTGGGGGTGCTGCCAGCAGAGGAGCAGATGACTTATTGTCTGTGCTGTAGGATTTGCTGGCAGCATGAGCACAGCTCCTGCCTGCTCCCCCCAAAGCCAGCCTAGCATGAAGCCAGAGAATAGCTTTGGTTGGGAGAGACCTTCCAGCTCAGCTCAGTCCAACCCTTCACCCAGCACTGCCAGGGCACCACTCAACCATGGCCCTCAGCACCACAGCTCCAGGGCTTTGAAACCCCTCCAGGGATGGGGACTCCACCACTGCCCTGGGCAGCCTGGGCCAGGCCTGGACAATCCCTCAGGGGGAAGAAACTGTTCTTCATGCCCAGCTTAAACCTCCCTTCTTGTCTTGTTAGTTGTTCCCTGGGGGAGGAGCCTGACTCCCACTTGGCTCCAGTCTCCTTCCAGAGAGTTGGAGAATCATAGAATCAACAAGGCTGGAAAAGACCTCAGAGACCATCAAGTCCAACCTGGCACCCAACACCTCAGGACTGACTAACCCATGGCTCCAAGTGCCACATCCAAATCCCCTCTTGAGCACCTCCAGGGATGGGGACTCCACCACCTCCCTGGGCAGCCCATTGCAGAAGGTCTCCCCTCAGCCTCCTTTCCTCCTCCAGGCTGCACACCCCCAGCTCCCTCAGCTGCTCCTCCCCAGCCCTGCTCTCCAGCCCCTTCCCCGGTTTGGTTGCCCTTTTCTGGACATGCTCCAGCCCCTCAATGTCCTTCTTGGAGTGAGGAGCCCAGAACAGAGCCCCAGACCCCACGTGGGGCCTCACCAGTGCCTAGGACATGGGGGCATGACCCCTCCCTGGCTCCTGAAGCCAAGATGCTGCTGACCAACCGCACTGCCAACGTGGCAGGCAGGTGCCATCGGTCTCGGAGCAGGGGAGGTGCCTGGGGCAGCATGAGGAGCTGCCAGGCAGGGGGGCTGGGCTGCATCAGGGGCTGCCACAGGGCTGGCAATGTGCCTGCACCCAGGGATTGATGCCTTGCTGTGCTGAGGAGCCATCTCCAGGCTCCAGCACTTCATGGTTATTTCATAGCCATGTGCTCCCAGCATGGAGCTCTGACAAGGTGATGATCCAGCACAGGAGTGGGAGGCAGCAGGAAGTTGCTTTTTTTTTCCCTGGGATCATGTTTATTTTCTTGGCACTCTGGAAGCAGCTCTGCTGGGGAGGAGGCTCATCCTCCCCAGGGGGACCAGGATGCAGGGCTCAGCATGAGCTGAGATTGAGCACATCCAAGTGCCAGGGGCTGCACACTGGCCACAGCAACCCCAGGCAGTGCTGCAGGCTGGGGGCAGAGTGGCTGAGAGCAGCCAGGCACAAAGGGACATGGGGGGACTGGTGGCTGAACATGAGCCAGCAGTGTGCCCAGGGGGCCAAGAAGGCCAAGGGCATCCTGGCCTGCAGCAGGAACAGTGTGGCCAGCAGGAGCAGGGAGCTCATTCTGCCCTGTGCTCAGCACTGCTCAGGCTACACCTGGAGTCCTGTGGCCAGTTCTGGGCTCCTCAGTTCAGGAAAGATGTTGAGGTGCTGGAAGGTGTCCAGAGAAGGGCAACAAAGCTGGGGAGGGGTCTGGAGCACAGCCCTGGGAGGAGAGGCTGAGGGAGCTGGGGTTGCTTAGCCTGCAGAAGAGGAGGCTCAGGGGAGACCTTCTTGCTCTCTGCAACTCCCTGCAGGGAGGTTGTAGCCAGGTGGGGGTTGGTCTCTTCTCCCAGGCAAGCAGCACCAGAACAAGAGGACACAGTCTCAAGCTGTGCCAGGGGAGGTTTAGGCTCTTCAGCAAGAGAGATTGGCCATTGGGATGTGCTGCCCAGGGAGGTGGTGGAGTCCCCATCCCTGGAGGTGTTTAGGAAGAGCCTGGATGAGGCACTTGGTGCCATGGTTTAGTTGATCGGATGGTGTTGGGTGATAGGTTGGACTGGATGATCTCTGAGGTCTTTTTCAACCTGGTTGATTCTATTCTATTCCATTCCATTCCATTCCATTCCATTCCATTCCATTCCATTCCATTCCATTCCATGGGCTGCAGAGACTTGGTGTGAGCAGCCCCTGAATGGTGCCTGCCCTTCATCACTGTTGGGCCTTTGCCCACCCATCTGAGATGCTCTGAGGCTGTTGGCCACCAGATATCATTGTGATGGGATCCAGTTTGCCTGATCCTGAAACAAGTAGCCAAGGGGAGAGCGAGAGCTGGAGCAGGGAGAGGCTCTTGGCAGGGTTAGGAGGGAAGATGTTCAGTCTCCAGCTGGCTGTGGAAACCAGGACTACATCAGTATTGGCCTCAGGTATGAGGAGCAGCAGCCATTTCCCAGCTCAGCACAAGCTTGTGCTTGACTCTCAATCTCCCCTCCTGCTGTGTGCATGGGTGGCACCCACCTTGGAGGAGAGCTGAGGGGCTTGAATCCCCCCACTGGTACCTGGAGAGGGGGACAGGGGTGATGCTCCTCATCATGAAGCACTCCTCTGGTGGTTTCCTGTGTGCTCCTGCACAGAGGTGGCTCCTGTCATCACCCTCTGCAAGACAAACCCACTGCTGAGCAGCATCCCAGCTCCTCAGCTCTGCTCCTGGGGAGGGAGAGGAGCTGTGCCCAAGCTGGGCTGGGCCAAATAAAGCTTCCCTGGTCCCTCAGCCCAGCAGCAGGCTCTGGGCATGGGGGAAAGCAGCAGTGAGGGAGTGCTGGTGGCTCTTGAGAAGGTTTATTGCAGGAGCATTGTGCAGGGCAGGAGAAGGGGTAGTGGCTCCTAGGGAGCAGATGAGGTTGCCCAGATGTGGTGGAGACATTCAAGGTCACACTTGATGGGGCCACGAGCAGCCCCATGGTGGTCTCAGGCTGGTGGTTGGACTTGATCTTAGAGGGCTTTTCCAAGCAAAACAGCTCCATGACTCTAGGTCCCTGCTCACCACAGGGGGCTTGGACAAGAGCTTTGAGGATCCCTTCCAGCCTAAAGCATTCTCTGATTCTGTGAGTGCTGTGTGGCACAGGAGAAGAGCTGGTGCCCCCCAGCCCTGCTGCAGGGCAGCCCTGATCAGCCCCTGGCTGCATCCCCTTGTTCCTGATGTCCTTACCTGCAGCTCTCTCACAGCACAGCAACTCAGCCCCAGAGAATCACAGAATGGGTTGGGTTGGGAGGGACCTTCAAGATCATCCAGTTCCAACCCCCCTGCCAGGGGCAGGGACACCTTCCACTAGCCCAGGCTGCTCAAGGCCCCATCCAACACAGCCCTGAACACCTCCAGAGAGGGGCATCCACCACCTCCCTGGGCAACCTGTTCCAGTGCCTCCCCCCTCTCACTGGGAAGCATTTCTCCCTAATTCCTGTTGGGTTTCATTCAGGAAGGAGCCCCCTGTGCAGCCCCAGGCCGCTTGCAGGAGTGACTTCTCCGGGCAAAACGCAGCTTCCTGCCCCTTGTGGGCTCCTGAACTCCTTGGGCTTCTTTTCCCTTGCCCTGCGAAGGAGCAGAGCCGAAGGGAGGACGAGCTCAGCCCCGTCTTCCCCCAGGACTTCTCTCTCTTTAGGCTCCACTTGGCGTTATAACGATCCACTCCATCTCAGGAGGCTCCGAACGCGTATTAATTAAGGCAATGATTGGGTGATTTGGCCATCGTTGCAGCTGTCTTTCAGCAGGAGGAAGAAAACCATCTTCCCTTCCACCCCCCCTGGCCCCGTCCCTCCGGCGGGCACGGCACGGAACGCGCTGTAAGAGCAGGGTGAGTCACAGCCCGGGATTTGTATTCACCATCGCTCCAGATCACATCAGCTTTGCCTAATGCCTTGGCAATAAAGTGCCTCTTCATTCCAGGCCTGCAATTTATTTCAGCTCCTGGCTGGGGAGGGAACAACCATCACTCATCCCGCAGCACGCCTGCCCCGCGGCGGGGGCCGGAGGCTGCGGTCCCTGCGCCGCCCGCCTCGCTGCCTCCCCTCCCTCTTCTCCCTCTCCCGCCGGCGGCTCTGCTCCGGCTGCCCGGGATGCTTGGACGGCAGACAGCCTCGGGAACAAAGGCAGCTTTAAAAGCTGTCGCTTTGGAAGCCAGGATAGAGATGTTTGTGGAGGAGGCAGGCCGGGCAGGGTCACGCTGGGGATGCGCCGAGGCAGAGAGGCACAGACCGCAGCAGGTCGGGAGGGAGCCTCCAAGGTCGTCTTGTCCAACCCCCACCTGAAGGCAGCAGGGACACCTCCAGCTAGAGCAGGCTGCTCAGGGCCACATAGAATCAATAAGGTTGGAAAAGACCTCAGAGATCATCAAGTCCAACCTGGCACCCAACACCTCATGAGTAAACCACGGCTCCAAGTGCCACATCCAATCCCCTCTTGAACACCTCCAGGGATGGGGACTCCACCACCTCCCTGGGCAGCACATTCCAGCAGCCAATAACTCTTTCTGTGAAGAACTTTCTCCCTTCTCCATCTTGCCTGACCTTGAATGTCCCCAGGACAGAGACACTGAAAGATCCCTTGCTGTCCATCTCCCCAGCCAGAGATCCTGCCTGGGGCTGCGGGCTGGCCTGGGATTTCAAACAGGAGGCAGCTCCCAGCCTGGTGCCCAGATCACAGACTGCATTGGACTGGGAGGGGATGCTCAGAGGTCACCTTGTCCAAGCCACCTGCAGGCAGCAGGGACGTCCCCAACTAGATCAGGCTGCTCAGGGCCACATCAAGGTGGACACTGAATGTCTCTGGGGATGGGGCCTCAGCCACATCCCTTCCAGTGTCCCACCACCACCATCATTGTCAAGAGCTTCCTCCTAATGTCCAACCTAAGTCTCCCCTGCTCCAGTTTCAAACCCTTGTCCCTCATCCTATCCCCACAGGCCCTTCTGAGCAGTCCCTGCGCAGGTCCCCTTCAGATGAGCTGCATTGCTGTGGCTCAGCCCTGCCTCTGGAAGAAGCTGAAGGTCCTGGAGCAGCTCTTTCAGTCCCTCTGCTCCCCAGGGCCGTGCTCCCCACACTGCCCAGCCTGTGACTGCTGCTTGCAGCTCTGCACAGAGGCTTCTGCTGAGGTCTGAAGTCATCAGAGCCCCATGAGCCCTGCTCTGCCTCCAGCCTGCCTTGGCTGCGTGGGCAGGGGAGCAGCAGGTCCCCAAGCTGATGGCATTCAGGTCCCTTCCCTGCTGCCAACGCTGTTCTAACCTCCTCTCAGGGTGCCTTTCCCCCTGTGTTCTCCCCTGGGTGCCAGTTGCCTTTGCAGAACAAAGGCTGAGCAATAAAAAACCACCCAGCAGCTGAGAGCACAGCTCATTCTGTGTTCCTGTGCTGGCTGCAGATGCTTGGCCAAGGTTCCTTGTGCTGGGGCTTTGGCAGCTCAGCAGCACCAGCAGAGCCCAGAGCAAGGGCAAGGGGACAGCCAGGAGTTCTTTTTATAGTGGGGATGCAGAGGTGGAGGGAAATGGAGAGGTTTTCCTTTGATGTCCTTGCAGGACCCAAAGCTGATTCACATGGGCAGCAGAGAATGAGAGTCTTGTGTGTGTTTACTTGGAGCTGGCATGGAACACTGAGGAGGAGGGGGAGGAGGAAAAGGCCCACAAGGACCCTCCTGGAGCACTGGATGGTGATCAGAGGGCTGAAAGAGCTGGGGCTGTGCAGCCTGGGGAAGAGAAGGCTCCAGGGAGACCTTGGAGCTGCATTTCAACAGATGAAAGGGACCTAGAGGAAGGCTGGGGAGGGACTGGGCAGAAGAGCCTGGGGGGATAGGGTGAGAGGCAGTGGTTTGAAAGTGGGGCAGGGGAGATTTAGGCTGGGCACCACAAGGAGGATGGTGAAAGGCTGGAACAGGTTGCCCAGAGAGGTGGTGGAGGCCTCAGCCCTGCAGACATTCAAGGTCCATCATGATGGGCCCTTGAGCATCCTGCTCGAGTTGGAGGGGCCCCTGCTCACTGCAGAGGGCTTGGAGAAGATCACTTTGAGGGTAACCCTTCCAAGCCCCATGTCTGTGAATCTGGCACCTGGCTGTGGGGGAGGGAGGGCTGAGCAAGCCACCAGTGATTGAATCATAGAAACAACAAGGTTGGAAAAGACCTCAGAGATCATCCAGCCCAACCTGCCACCCAACACCTCAGGACTGCTAAACCATGGCACCAAGGGCCACATCCAGTCCCCTCTTGAACACCTCCAGGGATGGGGACTCCACCACCTCCCTGGGCAGCACATTCCCATGGCCAATCTCTCTTGCTGGGAAGAACTTTCTCCTCAGCTCCAGCCTAAACCTCCCCTGGCACAGCTTGAGACTGTGTCCTCTTGTTCTGCTGCTGCTTGCCTCGGAGAAGAGACCAACCCCCTCCTGGCTACAACCTCCCTGCAGGGAGTTGGAGAGAGCAAGGTCTCCCCTGAGCCTCCTCTTCTCCAGGCTAAGCAACCCCAGCTCCCTCAGCCTCTCCTCCCAGGGCTGTGCTCCAGACCCCTCCCCAGCTTTGTTGCCCTTCTCTGGACACCTTCCAGCAGCTCAGCATCTTTCCTAACCTGAGGAGCCCAGAACTGGACACAGGACTCAAGGTGTGGGCTGAGCAGTGCTGAGCACAGGGCAGAATGAGCTCCCTGCTCCTGCTGGCCACACTGTTCCTGCTGCAGGCCAGGATGCCCTTGGCCTCCTTGGCCCCCTGAGCACACTGCAGGCTCATGTTCAGCCTACTCTAAACCAGTCCCCCCAGGTCCCTCTCTGCCTGGCTGCTCTCAGCCACTCTGCCCCCAGCCTGTACCACTGCCTGGGGTTGCTGTGACCAAAGTTGATTGCTGAAGCTCCCCTGTGCGGGGCAGGGGTCCCCAGCCTGCCTCCCGCCCAGCCACCAGGCTCAAAGGAGGAAGCTGCTCTGTGTCTCACTCAAAGAAGCTGCCAGAGCTCTTCCTCGGTGCTGAAGAAACAGCTCCCCACACATCCTCTGTTGCGGCAGGAGCTGCACGGTCCGCTCTGGTTTGTTTGTCCCCCAGCTGGGAAGCAGGAGCAGGAAGCCCCCAGGAGGGAGCCCAGGGGAGCTCTCTGCAGGCAGCTCCTGACCCGGAGAGCCTCCCTGGCTGCTGCTTTGCTCAGCACCCACAGATCACCGAACCATAAAGGTTGCAAAAGACCTCCAAGACCATCGAGGCCAAAGATGTCAAAGGCAGCCCAACCCCCAGCCCCACCACCCCCTCCAAACGGGGAGCCTGCTGCTGAGCTGCTGGTGACACAAACCCCTCGCAGCAGGGGAAGGGAGGGGAGGGCTGGGTGGCACTGGGGCCAGATCATTAAGGCCAGCACTAGACGAGTGCCACAGTCTCTGTTAATTAGCTGCCCAGTGCTAATAGCACAATGCTGGCAGTGGCCCCGGGGCTGGCTCCCCGGGGCAGGCTGCTGTGTCAGCAGGCAGGGAGCAGAGCTGGGCTGTGCTGAGCTGGTGAAGATGCTGCAGCTGACTGGGGACAATTGGCAGGGGTGGCATCTAATTGCTGACAGCACCTGGGGCTGGCAGCTCCTGTGACTAAAGGCAGGGCTGGAGGAGTGCCAGGGCTGGGTGCTGCTGCAGCCTGGCTAAGGATGGGGGAGCCAGCAGGGTGCCCAGGCAGCCAAGGAGGCCAAGGGCATCCTGGCCTGCAGCAGGAGCAGTGTGGCCAGCAGGAGCAGGGAGCTCATTCTGCCCTGTGTTCAGCACTGCTCAGGCCACTCCTGGAGTCCTGTGGCCAGCTCTGGGCTCCTCAGCTTAGGAAAGATGTTGAGGTGCTGGAAGGTGTCCAGAGAAGGGCAACAAAGCTGGGGAGGGGTCTGGAGCACAGCCCTGGGAGGAGAGGCTGAGGGAGCTGGGGTTGCTCAGCCTGGAGAAAAGGAGGCTCAGGGGAGACCTTCTTGCTCTCTATAGCTACCTGCAGGGAGGTTGCAGCCAGGAGGGGGTTGGTCTCTCCTCCCAGGCATCCAGCACCAGAACAAGAGGACACAGTCTCAAGCTGTGGCAGGGGAAGTTGAGGCCGGAGGGTAGGAGAAAGTTCTTCCCAGAGAGAGTTGTTTGCCATTGGAATGTGCTGCCCAGGGAGGTGGTGGAGTCCCCATCCCTGGAGGTGTTCAAGAGGGGATTGGATGTGGCACTTGGTGCCATGGTTTAGTCATGGGGTCTGTGGTGCCGGGTTGGGCTGGATGATCTCTGAGGTCTCTTCCAGCCTTGGTGATTCTGTGACCTGTGGGGCACAAACTGGACCCCAGGAGGCTCCATCTGAACAGAAGAAACTTCTTTGGTGTGAGGCTGCTGGAGCCCTGGAGCAGGGCTGCCCAGAGAGGCTCCTCTGGAGAGATTCCAAACCCCACCTGGATGTCCTGATCCTGGGCAAGCTGCTGTGGGTGCCCCTGCTTGAGCCCAGGATGACCTCCAGAGGTCCCTTCCAACCCACACCAGTGGGATTCCAAGCAACTCTTGGACCTGGCTGCTTCCCTGCAAGGTCTGGGGGCTGCTGCTGGGGAGCAGCTGTGGAGCTGTGCCTGCTGCTGTCCCGTGGGAGCAGGGGGATCTGGGTTACTTGGTAAATGAGCTGCCATCCAAGAAAATAAAAGAGAGAGAGGAAAAAAGTGGTGTTTTGATACCATCTGAGGCAATGCTGCAATCTAGAGCCAGGGAATATAGGCCATGCTCAGAAACTGGGAGGCTGTGTCCCAGAAAACATCAAATGTGGAAAGGACTTAAAGGATGTGGGGGGAGGAATAATGAAATAAGCTCCAAACTCAACAGGCTGTGTCCAGGCTGCACTTTGGGCTGTGCTGCTAACCCCCCTGCTGTGCTGGGCCAAACTGGGCTGTGACTGGGAGGGAGCTTCAGCCACAGGATCATGGAATTGTCAGGGCTGGAAGAGGCCTCAAGGCTCAGCCAGTTCCAACCCCCCTGCCATGGGCAGGGACACCTCACACCACAGCAGGTTGCTCACAGCCACATCCAGCCTGGCTGCAAACACCTCCAGGGATGAGGCTTCCACCACCTCCCTGGGCAACCTGTGCCAGCCTCTCACTACCCTCATGGGGAACAACTTCTTCCTAACATCCAATTTCAATCTACCCATTTCTAGTTCTGCTCCATTCCCCTCCAGTCCTATCCCTCCCTGACACCCTCAAAAGTCCCTCCCCAGCTTGCCACGAGCAGGGACCTGTCACACAAGGGTCCTGGCATGCTGTGGGGAACAAGGGGAATAGTCCAGGTGGGTCTGGGAGCTGTGGTTAGTGAACCAAGCAATGCTTTGGAGCAGACCTTCAAGGCATTGAGGCTCTTGAAGGTGTCCAGGGAAGGGCAACAAAGCTGGGGAGGGGTCTGGAGCACAGCCCTGGGAGGAGAGGCTGAGGGAGCTGGGGTTGCTTAGCCTGCAGAAGAGGAGGCTCAGGAGAGACCTTCTTGCTGTCTGCAACTCCCTGAAGGGAGGTTGTAGCCAGGTGGGGGTTGGTCTCTTCTCCCAGGCAAGCAGCACCAGAACAAGAGGACACAGTCTCAAGCTGTGCCAGGGGAGGTTCAGGCTGGAGGTTAGGAAGAAGTTCTTCCCAGCAAGAGAGATTGGCCATTGGGATGTGCTGCCCTGGGAGGTGGTGGAGTCACCATCCCTGGAGGTGTTTAGAAAGAGCCTGGATGAGGCACTTGGTGCCATGGTTTAGTTGATTAGATGGTGCTGGGTGCTAGGTTGGACTGGATGATCTCTGAGGTCTTTTCCAACCTGGTTCATCCTATCCTATCCTATCCTATCCTATCCTATCCTATCCTATCCTATCCTATCCTATCCCATCCCATCCCATCCCATCCGTGCCTGAGGGCTGGAAAAAGGCCTCTGGTGGCTGAAGAGAGTCCTGGGGTGGGGAGGGTCCCGGAGTGGGGCTGAGCCAAGGGAGGTATCCAGAGGTGCCAAACCCTCCCCCAGGGCTGGGAAGGGCTCTGAAAGGGCCTTTTAGCTGGGGAAAAAAAGCAGCCCAAGAACTAATGACTGGGAGCTGGAGCCAGACACATTGAAATGAGAACAAAGGCCACATTGCTACCAGTGAGAGTAATTAACCACTGGAACAAATGATCCAGGGGAAGTGATGCCTTCCCCAGCTCCTGAAGCCTTCACATGAAGATGGGGATGGGGGTTGTTGGTTTGTTTTCTCTCCTCTAAGAGGAGTTCTTACTCCAACACAACTGCCTGGGCTCCATCCAGCAGCCAGTGGAGGGATTCAAGTGTCCCCCCCTCAAAGGTGCCTGCAGCATCCCCCCTGGCTCTGAACGCCACCAGGGAGCATGCAGTGATGGGGGAAGATTTAAGGGGGAAGATTTAAGGCAGAAGAAGGTTGAGGTCCCCACTGTGGGAGGTGTTTGCCAGCACTGTTCCCATCCCCAGTGGAGCTGAGCCTGCTGGTGCTGGCAGGGCTCCTGCTGTTGGCTTCCCCTGCGCCCTGCCCTGCAGCGCTGCCCTGCTCAGAACGGGCAGCTGGGGAATGGGCTGGGTGGGCTTCCAGGGTGCCTGCTCTGGAGGATGGGGCAGAAGCACAGAATCACCAAGGCTGGAAGAGACCTCAGAGATCAGCAAGCCCAACCTGGCACCACAGACCTCATGACTAAGCCACATCCAATCCCCTCTTGAACACCTCCAGGGATTGGGACTCCACCACCTCCCTGGGCAGCACATCCCAATGGCCAATCTCTCCTGCTGGGAAGAACTTTCTCCTCACCTCCAGCCTAAACTTCCCCTGGCACAGCTTGAGACTGTGTCCTCTTGTTCTGGTTGCCTGGGAGAAGAGACCAACCCCCACCTGGCTACAACCTCCCTGCAGGGAGCTGTAGAGAGCAAGGAGGTCTCCCCTGAGCCTCCTCCTCTCCAGGCTAAACACCCCCAGCTCCCTCAGCCTCTCCTCACAGGGCTGTGCCCCAGACCCCTCCCCAGCTTTGTTGCCCTTCTCTGGACACCTTCCAGCACCTCAACATCTTTCCTGAACTGAGGAGCCCAGAACTGGACACAGGACTCAAGGTGTGGGCTGAGCAGTGCTGAGCACAGGGCAGAATGAGCTCCCTGCTCCTGCTGGCCACACTGTTCCTGCTGCAGGCCAGGATGTCCAAAGAGAGCTTCTCAGGTCTAAAGCCATCTTCTTCCCTGACATGGAACAGGCTGCCCAGGGAGGTGGTGGAGTCCCCATCCCTGGAGGGGTTCAGGAGATGTGTGGCCATGGCACTTGGGGAGATGGTTTGGTGGCCATGGTGGTGCTGGGCTGCTGGTTGGACTGGATGATCCTGGAGGGCTTCTCCAATCAGACCATTTCTATCCTTCTCTGGTGGCAACTGGGCTTGCACAGAACCCACCAGCTCTGCTCCAACTGCAAACTCACCTCTGCACAGTGGGTGAGCACCTGCCCAGACCCTTCCTCTGCAGAGCATCCTTCCAGCCCCAGCTCCAGGGTCCCTGCAGGGGAGGCAGCAGGCTGGGCACTCTCTCCAGCCTGGGATGCAGAGGCCCTTGGCTGAGGAGCTGCTGCCAGCAGCCTGGTCTCCCAAAGTGCATCCAGCCCTGGTGTGTTGTGTGGAGCTGCTGTAACCAAGGAGATGGGGAAGGCAGGGAAATGGCTGCTCCTGCCTAGCAGGGGCTTTGCTCCATCTCTGCTGCTGCCCTGGGGTGTGCTGGGGTTAATAATGAGGCTGGGAAGGGGGAACCTTGGCAGGGAGAGACTCCTCACAAGGGATGCTTGGCTGGCAGCTGCTGGGAGCACAAGATGGGCAGCCCAGAAAGTGCCTGAGCTGCTCAGGCCATAAAGCTGACAGCTGAAGTGGAAACAGTGCCAGGCAGTGCCCAAGCTGGAGTCAGCTGGCACCATGCTGGGGAAGGTGCCTTGCCCTGGCTGCCAGCCCTGGGCAGGGGTCTGGGTGGTGGCACCATGCTGGGGAAGGTGCCTTGCCCTGGCTGCCAGCCCTGGGCAGGGGTCTGGGTGGTGGCACCATGCTGGGGAAGGTGCCTTGCCCTGGCTGCCAGCCCTGGGCAGGGGTCTGGGTGGTGAGCTTTGGGTGGCACCATGCTGGGGAAGGTGCCTTGCCCTGGCTGCCAAGCTGGGGCTGTTTCAGGGGGTTCCAGCCTCCTCCTCTGCCTGTGGAGACCCCTTGGCTGTGTGCAGGGAGAGCAGGAGTCATGGAGGCATAGCTCACTGGGAAGCTCCTGGTGAGCTGTGGTGAATGGTGCCACAGCCAGCTGGCAGCCAGGCACCAGTGGTGTCCCCCAGGGATCAGTGCTGGGCCCCATCGTCTTTAACATCTTCATTGATGATCTGGAGGAGGGCATTGAGTCCAGCATCAGTAAATGTGCAGACAACACCAAGCTGGGGGCAGGAGTTGGTCTGCTGGAGGGTAGAGAGGCTCTGCAGAGGGACCTGGCCAGGCTGGGCAGATGGGCAGAGGCCAAGGGCAGGAGATTGAACACAGCCAAGTGCCAGGTGCTGCACATTGGCCACAGCAACCCCAGGCAGTGCTACAGGCTGGGGGCAGAGTGGCTGAGAGCAGCCAGGCAGAGAGGGACCTGGGGGTGCTGGTTGAGAGTAGGCTGAACATGAGCCTGCAGTGTGCCCAGCTGGCCAAGAGGGCCAATGGCATCCTGGCCTGGATCAGGAACAGTGTGGCCAGCAGGAGCAGGGAGCTCATTCTGCCCTGTGCTCAGCACTGCTCAGGCCACACCTTGAGTCCTGTGTCCAGTTCTGGGCTCCTCAGTTTAGGAAAGATGTTGAGGTGCTGGAAGGTGTCCAGAGAAGGGCAACAAAGCTGGGGAGGGGTCTGGGGCACAGCCCTGGGAGGAGAGGCTGAGGGAGCTGGGGTTGCTCAGCCTGCAGAAGAGGAGGCTCAGGGGAGACCTTCTTGCTCTCTACAGCTCCCTGAAGGGAGGTTGTAGCCAGGTGGGGGTTGGTCTCTTCTCCCAGGCAAGCAGCACCAGAACAAGAGGACACAGTCTCAAGCTGTGCCAGGGGAGGTTCATGCTGGATGTTAGGAAGAAGTTCTTCTCAGCAAGAGAGATTGGCCATTGGGATGTGCTGCCCAGGGAGGTGGTGGAGTCCCCATCCCTGGAGGTGTTCAGGAGGAGACTTGATGGGGTGCTTGGTGCACAGGGTTAGTTGTTTAGGTGGGTTGGATTGGCTGATGGGTTGGATGTGATGATCTTGAGGGTCTCTTCCAACCTGGTTTATTCCATCCCATCCCATCCCATCCCAACTGTGCTCTGCAGCCCCCCTGCCTCCCAGCCCAGCCCAGGCAAGAGCTGCTCTCTCCTGTCCCTAGGACAGAGGGTTAATGGATGGCTGCCTCTCTTTGGAGGCTGCTCCTGGGGAGGAACCCCATTATTTAAACATTAATTCCTTGTGTGGGCTCTGTGCAATAAAGCAGCAGGGTGGAGGTGGGGAAGAGAATTAGGGTTGCTTTATTTAATCACGGAGTAATTACAGGAGCAGGGCTCTGAGTGACTCCCCTGAGCCTGAAGCAGCTTCCAGGGGAAGGGAGGAGCTGTTGGACACCAAACACAGGTGAGGATGGAGCCACAGCAGCCAGGGGCTCGGCAAGCCTCCTGCTGCAGCCTCTGGGCAGGCAGCAAGGCTCAACAGGCTGCTCTCTACAGCTGCCTGAAAGGAGACTGTGCAGAGGCTGGGGCTGGAAGGTGGCCAGGGAAGGGCAACCAAGCTGGGGAGGGGTCTGGAGCACAGCCCTGGGAGGAGAGGCTGAGGGAGCTGGGGTTGCTTAGCCTGGAGAAGAGGAGGCTCAGGGGAGACCTTCTTGCTGCCTACAGCTCCCTGAAGGGAGGTTGTAGCCAGGAGGGGGTTGGTCTCTTCTCCCAGGCACCCAGCACCAGAACAAGAGGACACAGTCTCAAGCTATGCCAGGAGAGGTTCAGGCTGGCTGTTAGGAAGAAGTTCTTCCCAGCAAGAAAGATTGGCCATGGGAATGTGCTGCCCAGGGAGGTGGTGGAGTCCCCATCCCTGGAGGTGTTCAAGAGGAGATTGGATGTGGCCCTTGGAGCCATGGTTTAGTTAGCCATGAGGTGTGGGGTGCCAGGTTGCACTGGGTGATCTCTGAGGTCTTTTCCAACCTCATTGATTCTGTGACAGTTAATCAGCAGGCAGCAAGGTCTCCTCTGAGCCATCCCTGGAGGTGTTTAGGAAGAGCCTGGCTGAGGCCCTTGGTGCCATGGTTGAGTTGATTGGATGGTGGTGGGTGAGAGGTTGGACTGGATGATCTCTGAGGTCTCTTCCAAGCTGGTTAACTCCATTCTATCCAACACCCAGAGCAGAGAGGCCCTGGCAGGGCACACCTTGGGCTCCAGCATTATAGCATCTGGCTAAACAGCTTCTGCTCCACCACCACCATTTGTGCACCCAGCCCAGAGTGGGAGCAGGGGGCAAGACCCTCACCAGCCAAGAGGCCACCCAGAGGAGCTCAGCCCCAGGGAGAAGCCCCAGCCAGCACCCTTGGGTGATGATATTGGAGGAGTCATCAATCATAGCCCTAACAACCGGGGGGCCACCAGGCCCCCCGGCCTTTGTTGTCACCACCACCAACACCCAGTGTGCACCACAGGTACTCACCAGGGATGAGAGGAGGATCCTCCAGCCCAGATGGGCTCAGCTTGGGGCTGCTGCCCTTCCTGGTGGGGATTAAATAGGGGAGTGGGTGGGGAGGGCCAAGTGGCCACACCTGGGGTGGGAGGAGACTCCAACAGAGCCCAGGTGCTGTGGGTTTGAGGGGGAAAAGGGGGGAAATGGGGCAGGTGAGGGACTCTGAGAGTGTCAGGGGGTGATGGAGCAAAACTAACAATGGGTAGATTGAGATTGGATGTTAGGAAGAAGTTCTTCCCCATGAAGGTGGTGAGAGCCTGGCACAGGCTGCCCAGGGAGGTGGTGGAAGCCTCAGCCCTGGAGGTTTTTGCAGCCAGGCTGGAGGTGGCTGTGAGCAACCTGCTGTAGTGTGAGGTGTCCCTGCCCATGGCAGGGGGGTTGGGACTGGCTGACCCTTGGGGTCCCTTTCAACCCTGACAGTTCTCTGATTCTAAACCAATGTTGCAGTCCAGGCTGGATGTTAGGAAGAAATTCTTCACATGAGGAGAGATTGGCCATGGGAATGTGCTGCCCAGGGAGGTGGTGGAGTCCCCATCCCTGGAGGTGTTTAGGAAGAGCCTGGCTGAGGCACTTGGAGCCATGGCTTAGTTGATCAGATGGGGTTGGGTGAGAGGTTGGACTTGAAGGTCTTTCCCAAGCTGGTTAATTGATTCTGTGGTTCTCTGATCTCTGCAGAGTTTGCTCCTCCATGGCCACAGCAGGAATGCTGCACTGGGCCAGGGGCTCAGCTCTCCCCCCCTGGGATGGGATTCCCATTTTCCCCAGTGCTGCAAGCCTGGCAGCAGCATCCTGTCCAGGCAGCAGCATCCTGTCCAGGCAGCAGCATCCTGTCCAGGTAGCAGCATCCTGTCCAGGCAGCAGCACCCTCTCCAGGTAGCAGCACCCTCTCCAGGTAGCAGCACCCTCTCCAGGTAGCAGCATCCTCTCCAGGTAGCAGCATCCTCTCCAGGCAGCAGCACCCTCTCCAGGCAGCAGCACCCTCTCCAGGTAGCAGCACTGGAGATGCTCCCACAGAGGTCCTGCCCCCAGATCTGTAAGGCTTGATCTGAATCCCTCCATCCTTGCTGCTCCTGAAGCCAGGCCAGGCTGTGCCCAGCATCTCCTGGGCCCCAGTGCCTCTCTTGGGCTGCCTCTGTGGGCCGTGCAGGGGTTGCAGGCAGCACTCAGAGAGGGCAGGAACCTGCTCAGGTGCCAGAGTTTGCCTGGTTAGTGTCTCTTGAAATCGATTTTGTTCATTTTTCCCAGGGGAGGGATCCACAGCAAACCCCCAGCCCACAGCTGAGGCCAGGAAATGCTGCTGGAGAGGGATCTGATGAAGAGTCTCCAGCCAGAGATGCTGGGAAGGGCATTCACAGGACACCTCC
Organism: Dryobates pubescens; assembly: GCF_014839835.1. NCBI lineage: Eukaryota > Metazoa > Chordata > Aves > Piciformes > Picidae > Dryobates > Dryobates pubescens. The sequence goes on from NC_071636.1 coordinate 5,196,204, forward strand.
CAGCTCCCCCATGGAGGAGCCTTCCCCCCTGAAACTCCTTCCCTGCTCTCCAGCAGCCACACTCAGCTCCCTCTGCTCCCTGTGCTGGAGCAGAGGGAGGAGCTGCAGCCTCCCCCTTGGCACAGAGCAGGGCAGATTTCAGCTCAGAAGCCCCAAGCTGGCAGCTCCTTGCCTGCAGCTTGGCTGCTGGGCAGGGATTTAGGCTAAGCCCAGCAGCAGAAGGAGCCAAGAGCTGTCCTGTGCCAAGATCTCTGAGGCCCTGAGGGCATCAGGAGGAGCTGGGGCCGCAAAGTCGAAGTGGTGCCCCCTGCCCAGCTGCTGCTGATGCTCCCAAGCTGCCCAAAATCCCTGGGGATTTGCTGGCTGGCCCAAAGGGTACAGCCTGTGTCTGCCCTGGGTGGGTGGGGGGTACCTCCAGCCCTGCCAGCAGCAGGGGGGGGAGCTCAGCTGGGGGTCCTTGGGTCCCCCCAGCATCGCTCCTTGCTGTGGAGCCACAGGCATGGAGCAGGGCCGGAGGCTGCGGCTCCTGGGGGTTGCCCTGCCTGCTTCTCTGCTAATCCCTACAAAAGTCAAAGCCAGGAGTTCTCCTCACCCTCCTGCAGGGCTGACTTCACCCTAGGAGTACTGGGTAGGGAATCAGCTCTGGGATGCAGCAGCCCCTGCCCAGCTGGCATCCCTTGGCTGTGCCCCTTGGGGCCATCCAGGTCAGGCTGCCAGGCTGGGCTTGAGGATCTTTGAGGTCTCTTCCAACCTTGGTGATTCTGTGGTCCCCACAGAACCAGTTTGGGTTGGAAAAGCCCTCTGAGGTCATCCACCCAGCAGGCCAGCACCACCAGGGCCATCAAACCATGGCCCACGGTGCCATGGCCACAGGTTTCTTCAACCCCTCCAGGGCTGGGGAACTCCCTGGGCAGCCTGTTCCAACCCCCTGACCACTCTCCCGGCCAAGAAACCTCTCCTCACCTCCAACCCAACCCTCCCCTGGCACAATTTCAGGCCATTTCCTCTCCTTCTACCCCCTGATAGAAGGGAGAAGAGACCACCCCCCCACTCCCCTGCCCGTGCCCACCCTGCAGCCCTGCCCTTGAAGGGACAGAGCCCACGCCGGGGAGCTCAGCACAGCCCGAGGAGCCAGGCTGGGCCAGCGTCCGGGCAGGAGAGCTAAGAGGAGGCAGCAAAGTCCTGGGCAGGGTGTCTGGGGATTCTTGCTACGTGCTGGCTGAAGGGGAGGTTGTTTTGTTTCTTTCCCCTGGCAGGCAATCTTGCAGCAGCAGCAGCAGCAGCAGCAGCAGCAGCAGCAGCAGCAGCAGCAGCAGCAGCAGCAGCAGCAGCAGCAGCAGCAGCAGCAGCAGCAGCAGCAGCAGCAGCAGCAGCAGCAGCAGCAGCTCCTCCGGCGTTAATGGCCTCGTCCTTGACACGGAGCTGGCTGCTATTAATAGGCAGCAGCGTGGCTGCAGCAGGCTGGGCTGGAGCAGAGCTGGCTCCATCCATCCTCCCTCCCACCCTGCTCCCAGAGAACGTTCCCCCCCCCCGCTCCCTGCCCCACATTTCCACTTGCCACACTAATTATAATCACCTCCTAATTCCCCGGCAGCCTCCCCGCAGCGCTGCGCCGCTCGGGGGGGTGGGGGTGGGGGTGAGGGGAAGGGAGGAAGCAGCCAGGCTCAGGGCAAGCTGCTCCAGGATACTTAACACACAAAAAAACTCCCCCCCCCCCCCCCCCCCCCCCCCCCCCCCCCGGATTAATTGGCTGCTGGGAGCTGCCCACCAGCACTGCCGTGGGGCTGGGGTGGGCCAGGAACAGGATAGGGTTGGAGAAAGACCTCAGAGATCAGCCAGCCCAACCCAGCACCCAACAGCATCTGATCGACCAACCCATGGCACCAGGGCCTCAGCCAGGCTCTTCCTGAGCACCTCCAGGGATGGGGACTCCACCACCCCCCTGGGCAGCACATTCCAATGGCCAATCTCTCTTGCTGGGAAGAACTTCTTCCTAACAGCCAGCCTGAACCTCCCCTGGCACAGCTTGAGACTGTGTCCTCTTGTTCTGCTGCTGCTTGCCTGGGAGAAGAGACCAACCCCCACCTGGCTACAACCTCCCTTCAGGGAGTTGCAGAGAGCAAGAAGGTCTCCCCTGAGCCTCCTCTTCTGCAGGCTAAGCAACCCCAGCTCCCTCAGCCTCTCCTCCCAGGGCTGTGCTCCAGACCCCTCCCCAGCTTTGTTGCCCTTCTCTGGACACCTTCCAGCACCTCAACCTCTTTCCTAAACTGAGGAGCCCAGAACTGGCCCCAGGACTCCAGGTGTGGCCTGAGCAGTGCTGAGCACAGGAGCAGAGCAGGACCTCCAGCACAACACAGGAGGATGCTGCTCCCAGCTCTGGTGCCCTGGGAGGTGTGAGGAGCACAAAACTGTTGGGGTTGGAAAAGCCCTCTGAGGTCCTTGAGGCCAACCAGCAACCCAACACCACCACAGCCAGCAACCCACATCCTGAACGAGAGGCAACAGCCTGAGACGGTGCCAGGGGAGGCTTAAGTTGGAGATCAAGGGAAATTGCTTTGCTGCAAGAGTGCTCAGGGATGGGAAGAGGCTGCTCAGGGATGGGAAGAGGCTGCTCAGGGATGGGAAGAGGCTGCTCAGGATGGGAAGAGGCTGCTCAGGGATGGGAAGAGGCTGCCCAGGGATGGGAAGAGGCTGCCCAGGGATGGGAAGAGGCTGCTCAGGATGGGAAGAGGCTGCCCAGGGATGGGAAGATGTTGCTCAGGATGGGAAGAGGCTGCTCAGGATGGGAAGAGGCTGCTCAGGGATGGGAAGAGGCTGCTCAGGATGGGAAGAGGCTGCTCAGGGATGGGAAGAGGCTGCTCAGGGATGGGAAGAGGCTGCCCAGGGATGGGAAGAGGCTGCCCAGGGATGGGAAGAGGCTGCTCAGGATGGGAAGAGGCTGCCCAGGGATGGGAAGAGGCTGCTCAGGATGGGAAGAGGCTGCTCAGGGATGGGAAGAGGCTGCTCAGGGATGGGAAGAGGCTGCTCAGGATGGGAAGAGGCTGCCCAGGGATGGGAAGATGCTGCTCAGGGATGGGAAGAGGCTGCTCAGGGAGGGAAGAGGCTGCCCAGGGATGGGAAGAGGCTGCTCAGGGATGGGAAGAGGCTGCCCAGGGATGGGAAGAGGCTGCCCAGGGATGGGAAGAGGCTGCTCAGGATGGGAAGAGGCTGCCCAGGGATGGGAAGAGGCTGCTCAGGATGGGAAGAGGCTGCTCAGGGATGGGAAGATGCTGCTCAGGATGGGAAGAGGCTGCTCAGGATGGGAAGAGGCTGCTCAGGATGGGAAGAGGCTGCCCAGGGATGGGAAGAGGCTGCTCAGGGATGGGAAGAGGCTGCTCAGGATGGGAAGAGGCTGCCCAGGGATGGGAAGAGGCTGCCCAGGGATGGGAAGAGGCTGCTCAGGATGGGAAGAGGCTGCCCAGGGATGGGAAGAGGCTGCTCAGGATGGGAAGAGGCTGCTCAGGGATGGGAAGATGCTGCTCAGGATGGGAAGAGGCTGCTCAGGATGGGAAGAGGCTGCTCAGGATGGGAAGAGGCTGCCCAGGGATGGGAAGAGGCTGCTCAGGGATGGGAAGAGGCTGCTCAGGATGGGAAGAGGCTGCCCAGGGATGGGAAGAGGCTGCTCAGGATGGGAAGAGGCTGCCCAGGGATGGGAAGAGGCTGCCCAGGGAGGTGGTGGAGTCCCCAGCCCTGGAGGGGCTCAGGCAAGCTGTGGCCATGGCACCATGGGCCGTGGCTCAGTGGGCACAGCAGGGCTGGGGGGGGCTGGCTGGGCTGGCTGGCCTCAGAGAGCTTTTGCAACCCAAACCATTCTGTGCTTCCCTGACTCTGTGTGCTGCCAGTGCTGAAGCTCTGCCAGGGGAATGCAAATGAGCCTCCAGTCAGGGCTTTTCTTCTGCTGTAGGTTTCTTTCCCCCCCTTTCAAACCCTCCCTCCCCCCCCCCAGGCCCCTTGATCCCAGCAGGCTGCTCAGGAAAGGTTCCTATTGTGGAGGCTTTCTTCCCCAGCTGGTTTGCAATGTGCTGCAGGAGCACAAGGACCTTGCACTGGAATTAAGCTTCTCACTCTTCTTTCAGGACTTGAATCCAGGGAAATTCATCATTTCCACCCCAGATCAGCAGCTTGGCTGCAGCAAGTCAGGGAGACACCAAGCCTCTTCCCCACGAGCCCATGTGGTGAGGTGAGTGGCTCCTGGTCTGTGGGGCAGCTCTGAGTGCAGTGCTGCCCTCCTGCCCCACCACTGTCCTCTCCTGCCCCACCACTGTCCTCTCCTGCCCCACCACCAGCCCCTCCTGCCCCACCACCATCACCTCCTGCCCCACCACTGATCCCTCCTGCCCCACCACTGACCCCTCCTGCCCCACCACCAGCCCCTCCTGCCCCACCACCATCACCTCCTGCCCCACCACTGTCCTCTCCTGCCCCACCACTGTCCCCTCCTGCCCCACCACTGTCCCCTCCTGCCCCACAACCATCACCTCCTGTCCCACCATTGTCCTCTCCTGTCCCACCACTGTCCTCTCCTACCCCATGACTGACCCCTCCTACCCCACCACCAGCCCTTCTTGTCCCACCATCAGCCCCACCAACCCCTCCTGTCCCACCACTGTCTCCAGTCCACTCTTACCTCACCACTGACCCCTCCTGCCCTATCACTGACCCCTCCTACCCCACCACCAGCCCCTTCTGTGCTACTGCAGGCTCCAGCATCCTCTCCTGCCCCATCACTGTCCTCTCCTGCCTCACCACTGACCCCTCCTGCCTCACCACTGACCCCTCCTGCCTCACCACTGACCCCTCCTGCCCCATCACTGGCCACTCCTGCCCCACCACCAGCCACCCCTGCAGTTAATGGCTGTGCCAGGGGCAGTTTAGGCTGGAGGGGAGGAGAAAGTTCTTCCCAGCAAGAGTAATTTGCCCTTGGAATGAGCTGCCCAGGGAGGTGGTGGAGTCCCCATCCCTGGAGGTGTTCAAGAGGGGATTGGATGTGGCACTTGGAGCCATGGTTCTGTTGGTCAGGAGGTGCTGGGTGCCAGGTTGGACTGGATGATCTCTGAGGTCTTTTCCAGCCTTGTTGATTCTGTGATTCTGTGACCTTAAAGGCCTGTTCCAACCAAAAGGATCCTGTGGCTCCCTGGTTTCAGGTGGCACAGCCTTGGCTGTGCCAGGAGCACAGCCCTCAGCTGTCCCCAGCGTGGCAGGAGGCTGGGGACTGGCTCAGGCTGGTGGAACAGGATGTCAACAGGGACACAACTCAGCCTGGTAACACAGCCCAGCCACTCTCACAGATGGCCTTGAATCTCCAGGAGCAGCTCAGCCTTGAGCTGAGGAGGGAGGCAGAAGCAGGGAGCTGGGCACAGATGTCAGGATCACAGGACTGCAGGATGGTTCTGTTTGGAAGAGACCTCTCAGCTCATCCAGTCCAACCATCAGGCCACCATAGCCCTCAGCACCACAGCTCCAGGGCTCTGGAAGCCCTCCAGGGATGGGGGCTCCAGCACTGCCCTGGGCAGCCTGGGCCAGGCCTTGGCAGCCCTTTGGGGGAAGAAATTGTTCCTCATGTCCAGCCTCAGCCTGCCCCTGGTGCAAGTGTTGTGACTGCAGCAGTGCACAGCAGGATGGCTTTGGGCATTCGGTGCTGGGGGGACAGGCTGGGAGCGCTGGGGCTGTTCAGCCTGGAGAGGAGAAGGCTGCAGGGAGGCCTCAGAGCTGCAGTTCAGTATCTGAAGGGGACCTGCAGGAAGGCTGGGGAGGGACTGTTCCCAAGGGGATAGGATGAGAGGCAATGGTTTGCAGCTGGAGCAGGGCAGATGTAGGTTGGACATCAGGAGGAAGCTCTCCACGAGGGGGGGGGGTGGAACACTGGAAGAGGTTGCCCAGAGAGGTGGTGGAGGCTCTAGCCCCAGGGACATTCAAGGTCAAACTTGATGTGACCCTGAGCACAGTTGGAGGTGTCCCTGCTGCCTGCAGGGGGGGCTTGGACAGAATGACCTTTGGGGGTTCCCTTCCAAGCCTGTGCACTCTGTGACTCCATTCTCTGTGCTCAGGCTGAAAAGCTCCAGCCCAAGAAGCCTCCTCCAGCCCTGATTGGCTGCTAAAGGATTTGCAAAGCCATTTCAAGCCACAGAGCAATTTCCTTTGTGTGCTGTGGAAGCACAGGGAGAAGAGCAGCAAGCCAGAGTGTCACACACACAGAGATCTGCTTTCCTGGCTGCATGGTTAAGCAGCAGCAGCTCCCTGCTCAGCAAAGCCACCGCTGCAGGCAGCCCCAGATCAAAGGCTCAGTGTCAAAGGAATAATTTTCCTACAGCCACCACATCAGGAGGCACTTCTGTAGCAGCTGGAGATCAAACAGGAGCCACAGAGCCAACATCTCACCCAGCCACTGCTTGTAGGGGTGAAGGTGGGGATGATGCCAAGCTGGGCTGGCCTCCTGGCGTGAGCTCCTCAGGGTGCCCCCTCCCCACTGATGCTGGGTGAGCTGAGGTCATAGAATCACAGCCCACAAGAGGCCTCCCAAGGTCCTTTTGTCCAGCAGGGCTGTGGTGCACATTTCCCAGCTGAGGGAATTACCCAGGGACTGCTGAGGGAAAGGAGAGTTGGTCTCTGTTGAAGGGAGCCTCCAAGAGAGGCAGGGAGAGGCTTGGCACAAGGGCTTCTAGGGGGAGGATGAAGAGGGAATGGATTGAAGCTGGGAGAGGGGAGAGTTAGGCTGGAGAAATTGTTTCCAGGGAGGGTGGGGAGACAGGGGAAGAGGTTGTGCAGGGAGTTTAGGGATGCCCCCTCCCTGGAGGTGCTCAAGGGCAGGCTGGATGAGGCCTGGAGCAACCTGGGCTAGTGGAAGGTGTCCCTGCCCATGGCAGGGGATTGGAACTAGATGATCTCTAGGGTCCCTCCCAACCCAAACCATTCCAGGAGTCCATGATTCCATGAACCAGCAGAACTTGGACACAAGCCCCTGATAAGGAAGTTTGGATCCCTTCTGGGATAATCAATAATACCTTCATTGATGATCTGGAGGAGGGCATTGAGTCCAGCATCAGGAAGTCTGCAGATGACACCAAGCTGGGGGCAGGAGTTGAGCTGTTAGAGGATAGGAGAGCTCTGCAGAGGGACCTGGCCAGGCTGGGCAGATGGGCAGAGGCCAAGGGCAGGAGATTGAACACATCCAAGTGCCAGGTGCTGCACATTGGCCACAGCAACCCCAGGCAGTGCTACAGGCTGGGGGCAGAGTGGCTGAGAGCAGCCAGGCAGAGAGGGACCTGGGGGTGCTGGTTGATGGTAGACTGAACATGAGCCTGCAGTGTGCCCAGGGGGCCAAGGAGGCCAAGGGCATCCTGGCCTGCATCAGGAACAGTGTGGCCAGCAGGAGCAGGGAGCTCATTCTGCCCTGTGCTCAGCACTGCTCAGGCCACACCTGGAGTCCTGTGTCCAGTTCTGGGCCCCTCAGCTTAGGAAAGATGTTGAGGTGCTGGAAGGTGTCCAGAGAAGGGCAACAAAGCTGGGGAGGGGTCTGGAGCACAGCCCTGGGAGGAGAGGCTGAGGGAGCTGGGGTTGCTTAGCCTGGAGAAGAGGAGGCTCAGGGGAGACCTTCTTGCTCTCTGCAACTCCCTGAAGGGAGGTTGTAGCCAGGTGGGGGTTGGTCTCTTCTCCCAGGTAAGCAGCAGCAGAACAAGAGGACACAGTCTCAAGCTGTGCCAGGGGAGGTTCAGGCTGGATGTTAGGAAGAAGTTCTTCCCAGCAAGAGAGATTGGCCATTGGAATGTGCTGCCCAGGGAGGTGGTGGAGTCCCCATCCCTGGAGGTGTTTAGGAAGAGCCTGGATGAGGCCCTTGGTGCCATGGTTTGGTTGATTGGATGGTGCTGGGTGACAGGTTGGGCTGGATGATTTCCAACCTGGTCTGGTCTGATTTCCCTAGAACCTAATAAATCCCTCTTCCAATTTACTCAATGATCTCAAAGGTCTCTTCCAACCTGGTTAATTCCATTCCATTCCATTCCATTCCATTCCATTCCATTCCATTCCATTCCATTCCATTCCATTCCATTCCATTCCTCTTCTATTCCAAGCAAAGAGAGGCTGTGCATGCAGAGTGAGGAGGAGGGGGCAGGCTGTCAGTGAGAAGCCCCCAGCCATGGGGGCTGGTGGGCTGGGGATGCTCAGCCCTGCCCTGTGCCACTGCCACCGAGCTGCTCCTGCTGCTGGGGAAGCAAAGGTGAGGAGAGGCTCGTGGCAAAGAAGCAAACATTTTATTGTGTAAAACCCCAAGCAGCCACCCAAACACAGCACCCCCCTCTCCCCCCACCCCCATTCCACATGCACCACAGGGTGCCAGCAGGATGGGCCCAGCTGTCCCAAGGAGGCAGGAGCCACAAACCCACCTATGGAGCCTCTCTTCAGGCATCCACAGAGATACCTCCTGAGCTCTGCTGCTGTGGCTGTCACAGCAAGACCCAAAAGCTCCTTGGGCCAGCAGGTTGAGGGAGGTTCTCCTCCCCCTCTGCTCTGCCCTGCTGAGGCCACATCTGTTGTACTGGGTCCAGTTCTGGGCTCCCCAGTTCAAGAAGGACAGGGACTTGCTGGAGAGGGTGCAGCGAAGGGCTGCAAAGATGCAGAGGGGACTGGAACAGCTCTGTGGGGAGGAAGGGCTGAGGGAGTTGGGGCTTTCTAGGCTGGAGAAGAGCAGCCTGAGGGGGGAGCTGATCAATGCTGATCAATACCTCAAGGGTGGGTGTCAGGAGGATGGCACCAGGCTTTTATCAGTGGTGCCCAGTGGCAGGACAAGGGCTGGTGGGCACCAAATGGAGCATCAGAAGCTCCACCTGAATATGAGGAGGAACTTCCTGAATGTAAGGGAGAGAGAGCCCTGGAGCAGGCTGCCCAGGGAGGTGGTGGAGTCTCCATCTCTGGAGACATTCCCAACCTGCCTGGACCTGTCCCTGTGTGGCTTTCTCTAGGTGTCCCTGCCTTGGCAGAGGGGTTGGCCTGGGCTGATCTCCAGAGGGTCCTTTCCAACCTCCCCACCACGCTGTGTGGTTCCGCGAGCTCCGAGTGACGCCGTGAGGGATGAGACAGCTGGGCAGCACCTTCTGGGTTAAAAAGGAAGAGGTTTGGTGTTCCTCTGGCTCCTCAGAGCATGCTGTGTTATCAGGCAGCGAGGCAGCTGCTGGGGTCTGAACTAAAGCACCAAATCCTGAGTCAACCAACTGCAGGAGAACAGGAAGAGTCTCTTGTCCCCGCGGCCGGCCCCGAGTGCAGCCGCGGTGAGGGGAGGAGGGCAGGAGCAAGGAGCATCAAGAAACCACAGTAAGTCTAACAACAAAAGCCAGTCTCATCGTCTGTCAAGCCACCCCACAGCTCCTGGGGGCTGGTTTTTGAGGGGGGGGCATGGCACTGGCAGTCTCTAAGTGAGGTGTTTCCTACCGGGGGCTCTTCCGGAGGAGCAAGGGCAGGAGGCTGCTGTTCCTTCACACGAAGTCTGGAGAGAGTGGAGAGAGTGGAGAGAGTGGCACCTTTGCTTCTGCAAACAGAACAGGAGAGGAGAGGAGAGAAAAGGATAGGATAGGATAGGATAGGATAGGATAGGATAGGATAGGATAGGATAGGATAGGATAGGATAGGATAGGATAGGATAGGATAGGATAGGATAGGATGGGATAGGATGGGATAGAACAGAATTAACCAGGTTGGAAAAGACCTCAGAGATCACCCAGCCCAATCTCTCACCCAACACCATCTGATCAACTAACCCATGGCACCAAGTGCCTCATCCAGCCTCTTCCTAAACACCTCCAGGGATGGGGACTCCACCACCTCCCTGGGCAGCACATTCCAATGGCCAATCTCTCTTTCTATGAAGAACTTCTTCCTAACATCCAGCCTAAACCTCCCCTGGCACAGCTTGAGACTGTGTCCTCTTGTTCTGCTGCTGCTTGCCTGGGAGAAGAGACCAACCCCCACCTGGCTACAACCTCCCTTCAGGGAGTTGCAGAGAGCAAGAAGGTCTCCCCTGAGCCTCCTCTTCTGCAGGCTAAGCAACCCCAGCTCCCTCAGCCTCTCCTCCCAGGGCTGTGCTCCAGACCCCTCCCCAGCTTTGTTGCCCTTCTCTGGACACCTTCCAGCACCTCAACATCTTTCCTAACCTGAGGAGCCCAGAACTGGACACAGGACTCCAGGTGTGGGCTGAGCAGTGCTGAGCACAGGGCAGAATGAGCTCCCTGCTCCTGCTGGCCACACTGTTCCTGCTGCAGGCCAGGATGCCATTTGCCTTCTTGGCTGCCTGGGCACACTGCTGGCTCATGTTCAGCCTACTCTCAACCACTACCCCCAGGTCCCTCTCTGCCTGGCTGCTCTCCAACCACTCTGCCCCCAGCCTGTAGCACTGCCTGGGGTTGCTGTGGCCAGTGTGCAGGACCTGGCACTTGGATGTGCTCAATCTCCTGGCCTTGGACTCTACTCTCAGGCTGCTCTCAAGTGGTGCTTCCTGGAAAGAAATGCTTGATTAACAGGCAGTCCCTTTCTCCTGTTGGCTTCGTCAATCTGGGCCCAGCTTGACACCCAGTCAGTTGGTGCAGAGGCAATGCTTCCACCAAATGTTTTCCTAATCTGTTTGAAACACTTAATTAGAGCCATGCTGCATTCATCAGGGACTTTGCCTCCCAACTGGGATTGCAGCAATAACTCCTAATTCTCCCAGTGTCAGCTCCACTACAGAAATGGGACCCAAGGGGCTGTCAGAGGCAGCTGCTAACTGAGGGACCTGCTCCACATCCAGGCAGGACCCCCCTCCTCTGGAGGGGGTGACCTCCAGCAGCCAGCTGAAGCTGCAGGGATAACTCAACCCCAGGAGCAAGGGTGCTCAGAAGGAGCTGGCTGCTGGGTGCTGTGGTGGCACCTGGGGGCACTGCTTTTGGGAGTCCAAGAGGCTGGGGGAACCCAGGGGACTCAGAGCTGGCGCTGTGACCAGTCCTGGGGCTGTGCCTGGCACTGCCATTGTCCCTATTGCCCATCCTAGATCATAGAGTCATAGAATCAATACGGTTGGAAGAGACCTCAGAGATCCTCAAGTCCATCCTGTCACCCAACACCTCATGACTAACTAAACCATGGCTCCAAGTGCCACATCCAATCCCCTCTTGAACCCCTCCATGGACAGTGACTCCACCACCTCCCTGGGCAGCACATCCCAGCAGCCAATAACTCTTTCTGTGAAGAACTTTCTCCCTTCTCCATCTCCAAAGAGAGCAAGGAAAGGACAAGGAGGAGGCTGAACCCCATGGGGCATCCCTGGCAGTGTCCCCGTTGCCCATCCCCTTGCAGCTCCAAAGAGAGCAAGGAGAGGACAAAGGAGAGGCTGGACCCCGGGAGGCATCACTGCTACCATCAGGGCTGCTGCAGGGCAGAGGCAGAGCTGGGCAGCGAGGGGGAAGGCAGCCCGGTGCATCCTCCCCCAGGCTGCCCTGCTGTGCTGCTGGGGGGGGCCTGGGGACACCCACTGGCCCAGGTCCCCACGTCCCCATGACGTGGGTGCCAGCACCGTGTGGGCTGGAGGGACAGGGGCGAGCCACCAGCGCTGTGAGCTGGCACCAGCCGCTGGCACACATGATTACCTTAGTCTTGTCCCAGATACTTCTTCATGATGCTGGCGACATCGTCCTCCTTGCCTTCTGCCTCTGCCCGGCGGCTGGCGCTGCTGGCCTGGCTGCTGCCTTTGCCACTGCTCCCCTCCCCGTCCCCTCGCTGCGGCTGCGGCCGCCGCTTGATGCTGTCGGTGCTCCGGGAGGAGACGACGGATCCAGAGGAAGAGGAGGAATCAGAGACGTCCCCGGGGTCCTCCCGGGTGGTCGGGCAGCGCTTGGGCGCGCCCTTCATCTCGGAGGACACCGAGCTGCCCTCTATGGCCTCATCCTGGAAGCGGACGGTGAGGGGCCGGTGGCCGTCCCGTCGGTCCCGGCCGGGCTTGGCCAGGCTGCTGGTGGAGCGGCACTTGCGGATGGCCGGCAGGAAGTCGTCGAAATCGACGTTGGTTCTCCTCTCGTAGTTGAGGGTGGGTATGCGCCAGCTGAAGGGGTCGCTCCCCTTCCCCTCGCCCAGCAGCTCCTCGCTGGATGGGGAGCTCGGGAGACCCCCAGCACCCTTTCCCACCTCCACGTCTTCCACCGACGGCTCCAGGTAGCTTCTCCAGGAGCTGAGCCGGGGCGCACCCAGCGCTGGAGAGCTCGGCCTGCGGCCGGAGCCGTCGAGGCTCTGCAGGAGGGAGTCGTAGGAGCCGAATTTGGCCGCTCTGCCCAGCGCCGGGGAGCGCAGGGGTTCGGCTGGCTCGGGAGCCACGCTCCGCAGGCTGGAGGAGCGCACCAGGCCGGGCTCTGCTCCTCCGCCGTCCTTCAGCTGACTCCCATCCGCCTTGCCCAGGGAATCCTCGGCTGCCGGCACGGCCCTGGCACGCCGCAGGGCTGCGGCGCCGGTGGTGCGGTAAATGGGCAGGGCAGAGCCGTCGCCCAGCGAGGGGGAGCCTGGCTCCGCTCCCCGCTGCCGCCGCAGCTCCTCCACGTACTCCGAGAGGGCAGCCGAGGAGCTGGGCACTGTCCCTGCTGCTGGGGAGGGACGTCTTCTCCTCGGCACCGGCGGCGGCACCGGGCTGGGGAACCTCCCATCCGAGGCGGGGGACGCCCCTCGCCGCAGCACCGATGGGGACATCTCTCCCATCCTATCCGCAGGCTTCCTGGGGCCCTCCAGCTCCTCTTCATCTGCCGCAGGCTTTCCGTACTCCCTTCTCCTAGCACCGAGGGAGGGACTCCCCACCCTGCCCAGACCTGCAGCCTCACTGGGCCTGGCAGTGCCACGGGCAGCAGGCAGCCGGCTGGGGGATGGCTCCTTCGTGTCTCTGCTCACCCTAAACGAGAGATGGAGAAGCAGTTGGAGCTGTGTGGATTCCAGTGGCCAGAATCACAGAGTTCCAGGTTGGAAGGGAACCTTTGAGATCATCTACTTCCAACCCCCCCTGCCATGGGCAGGGACACCTTCCACTAGCCCAGGCTGCTGCATCCAACCTGGTCTTGAACACCTCCAAGGAGGGGGCATCCACAACCTCCCTGGGCAGCCTGTTCCAGTGTCTCCCCACCCTCACTGGAAAGAGTTTCTTCCCTCATCTCCAGTCTCAGCCTCCCCTCTCCCAGCCCAAAGCCATTTCCCCCTCCTCCTATTACCAGGAGCCCCTGTGAAAAGACCCTCCCCAGTGTCACCCAGCAAGGACAAGGCTGAGCAGGAGAAGCATTGGAATGACTGTCTCAGAAGTGACTCCTGCTGCTGCCTCCAGCAGCTGGGCAAAGCCCAAAGCTTTTTACCTTAAAAGACTGCTGGGTGCCAACCTGACCAACTTCACAGCACAGGGAGGGGGATGTGGCCAGCTTCAGCTCTGCCCAACCCAAACAGATGCTTCCAAATGTCCCTTTTTTCTCCTCCTTCCCTGGCAGATTACAGCAATTAAGTTGGATTTATTTGATTCCTGTCATAGCTGAAGGTTGGTCACTGAAATGTGATGAAGCCAACTCCCAGAGCACCTCTGAGTGCATTCTTACTGGTGTGTTCCACCCAGCCTGCTGCTGGGGAGGAGAGCAAGAGGGAGCTTGCAAGAGTCAAGTTGTGCCTGGCCAGGGGCTGCACGTTGAGGAGGGACTGGCAGAAGAGGTGTGATGGGGATGGGAGCTCACCCCCCAAGCACAGGCTGATGCAGGAACCTTGTGGGCTCTACCTCCTCTCCCCAAAGAGGAGCCACAGTGGTGGTCAGCACTGTAGGACACTGTCCTGGCAGGCTGATGGACAGTGGTCATCAGCACTGTAGGACACTGTCCTGGCAGGCTGATGGACAGGGTTGGGTTGGTCAGAATCATGGGACTGGTTGGGTTGAAAGAGACCTTTCAGCTCATCCAGGCCAACCCTTAACCCAGCACTGCCAGGGGCACCACCAAACCAGGGCCCTCAGCACCACAGCTCTGAAACTCCTCCAGGGATGGGGACTCCACCACTGCCCTGGGCAGCCTGGGCCAGGCTTTGACAGCCCTCAAAGGGGAGAAATTGCTCCTCATGTCCAACCTGAACTTCCTCTGGTGCAGGCTGAAGCCATTTCCTCCTGCCCTGTTGCTTGTTTCTTGGGAGAAGAGTCCAACCCCCACTGGTCTCCAGCCTTGCAAGGAGCTGAAGAGCAGCCTGGGGGTGGCAGCCAGGGCTGGCAGGAGGCACCTGGCCCCTGGGGAGCAGGAGGGCTCCTGGAAGGCTTGCAGCCAGCCTGCCTGCCTCTGAGATAAGAGAATATCATCACATCACAGATGGGTTGGAAGAGACTTTTAAGATCATTGAGTCCAACCCTTAACCCAGCACTGCTGGGGCACCACCAAACCAGGGCCCTCAGCACCACAGCTCTGAAACCCCTCTGGGCATGGGGACTCCACCACTGCCCTGGGCAGCCTGGGCCAGGCCTTGACAACCCTCAAGGGGGAGAAATTGTTCCTCATGTCCAACCTAAACCCCAGGTGTTGGGTTTAAGGGTGGTGGGGAGCACCCAGGTGCAGTCAAGAAGTCTCTTCTAATCTCCAACCTAAACCTCCCCCCACTGAGGGAACTTGAGGCCATCTCCTCTTGTCCTATTGCCTGTTCCTTGGGAGAAGAGACCCAACCAACCCTCCCCCTCACTCCAGCCTCCTTGCAGGGAGCTGCAGAAAGCCAGAAGATAAAGCAGCAGAACCTAAATATAGACACAGCTCTGGGAGGCCAGCAGGGCTGCGAGGTGTGGGAGCAGTGGTCAAGTTCCACAGCGCTGGTAATGAAGTGCCCTGCCCTGGGGGGGGGGGGGGAGAGAGAGATGCTGGGTTGCCATGGGAACAGGGTGATTGCAGATAATCCAAGCACCAGGCAGGACCTGTTGGGAGCAGGCTCTGCTGACCCCTGGCATCATTTACACACCCGAGATGGGCTGCAGGCAAACCCCAGGGCTGGGGAATGAAAGGTAATTGTGGAAGTGATGGGGAATGGAGTGGCTTCAGGTCCCCCAGTGCACACCAGCCCCTTGCCACCGTGCCATGGGCTCATTAAACCAGCCCCAGACCATTTCATTGTTCAGCACCAAATGAACTGAGCAGAGATTTCAGCTCCCTGAGGCTGTGGAGTTCCCTTAGAATCACAGAATCAATAAGGTTGGAAAGACCTCAGAGATCATCCAGTGCAACCTGGCACCCAACACCTCATGGCTAACTGAACCATGGCACCAAGAGCCACATCCAATCCCCTCTTGAACACCTCCTTAGAATCACAGAATCAATAAGGTTGGAAAAGACCTCAGAGATCATCCAGTGCAACCTGGTACCCAACACCTCATGGCTAACTGAACCATGGCACCAAGAGCCACATCCAATCCCCTCTTGAACACCTGCAGGGATGGGGACTCCACCACCTCCCTGGGCAGCACATCCCAATGGCCAATCTCTCTTGTTGGGAAGAACTTTCTCCTCACCTCCAGCCTGAACCTCCCCTGGCACAGCTTGAGACTGTGTCCTCTTGTTCTGCTGCTGCTTGCCTGGGAGAAGAGACCAATTCCCCACCTGGCTACAACCTCCCTTCAGGGAGTTGCAGACAGCAAGAAGGTCTCCCCTGAGCCTCCTCTTCTCCAGGCTGAGCAACCCCAGCTCCCTCAGCCTCTCCTCCCAGGGCTGTGCTCCAGACCCCTCCCCAGCTTTGTTGCCCTTCTCTGGACACCTTCCAGCACCTCAACACCTTGCCTAAACTGAGGAGCCCAGAACTGGGCACAGGACTCCAGGTGTGGCCTGAGCAGTGCTGAGCACAGGGCAGGATGAGCTCCCTGCTCCTGCTGGCCACACTGTTCCTGATCCTTTCCTTCACTGCAAAGGGGAAGTTCTTTGCAATGAGGGAGCACTGGAAGAGGCTGCTCAGAGAGGTGGGGGAGGCTCCATCTCTGGACCCAAGCAAGGTCAAACTTGACAGGGCCCTGAGCAACCTGATCTAGTTGCAGATGTCCCTGCTGAGCACAAGGAGCTTGGACAAGATGACCTTTGAGGACCCCTTCCAGCCTGATACATCCTGTGATTCTTTGGAGGCTTAAGCTGCCACCAGCTGTGAATTGGCTTGAGCTAAGGAAAATCCCCTGTGAGCCCTGCTCCTGCCTCCAGCATCCCTGACAGACCTGGGGCTGCTCAGCCTGGAGGAAAGGAGGTTGAGGAGAGACCTTCTGGCTCTCTGCCATTCCCTGAGAGGAGGCTGGAGCCAGGTGGGGGTTGGGCTCTTCTCCCCGGCGTCAGGTGATGGGAGAAGCAGAAACGGCTTCAAGTTGCCTCAGGGGACATTTAGGTCGGACATGAGGAACAGTTTCTTCCCCTGGAGGGCTGTCAAGGCTGCTCAGGGCAGGAGTGAAGCCCCCACCCCCCGGAGGGCTCTCAGTGCCCTGCAGATGCGCTGCCAAGGGCACTGCCTTAGCGCCCAGCCGCACGTTTGGGCTCGGTGACCTCGCAGGCACCTTCCCCACCCCAACGATTCGACGAGCCAGCCCCTGCTCCGTGCCTCAGCCTCGGGGCAGATGCTTTTCCCCCAGCCCAAGGCAAGAGCAGGGCCTGCTGCAGCACTCAGAAGGCAGCTGGAAGCCAAGGGGAGCTCAGCAATCCGCCATTCACGGCGGCAGCAAATGACACACAACAGTAATTAGGGAAGATTACACAGCAATTAACATGATTACAATTATGCTAGTTGAAATAATTTCCAGAGTGGAACCCACACATGCCTTGCAACACAGCACCCAGGGCTGCAAGTGGGGCCTGGGTGCTTTTTTTCCTGGCAGCCAAGGCGCCGCCGCTTCGGGGAGTGGAAAAAGGGCTCTGGCCTCGGCTCTGAGCAGAAGAGGGTTTCCTTGTCAGCTCCAGAGGAGCTCCCAGTCCCCCCCTCCCCCCTCCATGCAATGAGCTGCCTTTGACACCACCATGGTTAAAAATAAACGTGCTGGATCCCCACCAGCCCTGGGACACAGAGCGGGGAAGGAGGAGGATGACGGAGCCCCGGCGTGGTGAGGGATGGAAGAGACCTCTGGGGCTCAGCTCAATCGAAGCAGCAGGTAGGGGGAACCCAGAAGAGCAGCCAGGGGGGTTGGCAGCACTGGGGAGTGGTCCTGGGACATGGGCAAGGGTGAGGCTGGAGGGTCTTCCATGGCTCCAGCAGAAGCATCTCCAGCTGCTGCACTCTGCCCTGCCTGCTTTGTGGCACAGGCTGGAGGAACCAAAGCTCTCCAGGCAGCCTGGTCCCTGTGCCTCTGCTGCTGCCATTGTCTCCCTCAGCAGGTAGGAGAACCCTGCTGCTGCCTGTAGTGCCCCAGAGCTGGAGCTGCAGGGACAGAGCCAGTGTGACCCTGGGCACCCCATTGTACCCCTGGGCTCCCCCAGGGCTGGAGCTACCCCTGCCCACCCACCACGAGCCCACACTTCAGCTGCAGCACAACAAATCCTTTGGAGTCTCAGCTGCCCTTCAAAGCCACAGATCAGCTTCATGTTCACTGAATCCCAGCAGGATGGGGTTGGAAAGGACCTCTGGGGATCATCCACTCCAAGCCCCCTGCTCAAGCAGTGGCAGCCACAGCAGCTTGCCAGGGGAGGTTGGAATCTCTGCAGAGAAGGAGACTCCACAACCTCTCTGGGCAGCCTGCCCCAGGGCTCCAGCACCCTCACACCAAAGAAGTTTCTCCCTAAGTTCAGGTGGAACCTCCTGAGCTGCACATTGGCCCTGTTGCTGGGGTGATGCCAGGGCTCTGGGATGGGAGCTGAGCCATAGGCAGGACCCCTGAGATCCCTCTAGCCCACCAGAGCTGTGCCAAGACACCTTGCTGGGATGCCCAGGGCAAAGCAGGGGCTGATCCTGCAGGGATGAAGCCTGGGCTGCCACAGACACCTGCTAGGGAGCTGCCTGGACTCTGCATCTCCTTCAGCCTCCCTGCATGGACCTCTGGAGCCCCAGCACTGGGCCATGTCCTGGGGGATCTGGTGGGTGCTGTCTTCAGACCAGGCTCCTTTGCTGAAGCTGTGAAATCCCTCAGGGGCTCTGAGCAACCTGCTCTAGCTGAGGATGTCCCTGCTGACTGCAGGACCTTCAAACCTCCTCCCAGTTCCAAGCCAACAGATATGATTTGGTGGTGCCAGCTCTGCTCTGTGCTGTATTTATCCAGGCTTGGCCCTGCTGCCCAAGACTTTGTGCAGACATTTAAACAGGGGGAGCCTCCAAGAAAAGGTGACCCAAGCCTCCTGCAGCCTGCCACAGAGCAGCCCTCCCCTGCTCTCCTCTGGCTGCTGGCAGCTGTTTGTTCAGCAAACATCCCACATGTGGTGCAGAGCAGATTCATTTTTCATTGCTGGCTGCTTGTGCAAGACAAAGGAATCTTAATAAGGATGAGCTGCCTCTGCTGATCTCCTTTTTATTGCCTTGCCACCCTCCTGGCCTCTTGCTTTGCATTTCTCATCACCTCCCCTCCACCTATTTCCATCCTGAATTAGCTGAAGCCAAACAGAGCCAAAGCCATCAGGATTTGCAGGTCACCTTTCTCTGTGACCCCCTCCCCCCATTCCCCACCAGCCAGGCTGGGGGAATCATCTCACCAGCTCCAGGTCTTGGTCCAAATTGCCTCTGCCTGGGAGCAACTGTAGAAGGCTGGGGTTGGCTCTGCACTGGGGTTGGCTCTGCCCTGGGGTTAGATCTGCACTGGGGATGGCTCTGCCTTGGGGTTAGATCTGCCCTGGGGATGGCTCTGCCCTGGGGTTAGATCTGCCCTGGGGTTAGATCTGCACTGGGGATGGCTCTGCACTGGAGTTGGCTCTGCACTGCCCTTGGATAAGCAGCCAGCTGAGGTGGCACCAAGTCCCTGAGTCACACAATTCAGTGCTGGGAAGGGACCTTCAAAGGTCACCTGGTCCCAGCTCCCCTGCAGCCAGCAGGGACAGCAACAAGTAGAGCAGGATGCTCAGAGCCCCAGCAAGCCTGACCCTGGATGTCTGGAGGGATGCAGCCTCAGCCATGCTCCTGAGCAACCTGTCCCAGTGTTCCACCACCCCACCAGACTTGGGGGTGCTGGTGGGGAAGAAGCTCAGCAGGAGCCAGCAGTGAGCACTTGCAGCCCAGAAAGCCAATCCCAGCCTGGGCTGCAGCAAGAGGAGCACAGGCAGCAGGGCCAGGGAGCTGATTCCCCTCCTCTGCTCCATCTGGTGAGACCCCACCTGGAGCACTGCAGCCAGTGCTGGAGTCTCTGTTACAGGAAGGCTCTGGAGGTGCTGGAAGGTGTCCAGAGAAGGGCCACGAGGATGAGCAGAGGGCTGGAGCTGCTCTGCTATGAGGACAGGCTGAGGGAGTTGGGGCTGTGCAGTCTGGAGAAGAGAAGGCTCTGAGGAGACCTAATTGTGGCCTTCCAGGATCTGCAGAGGGCTACAGGAAAGCTGGGGAGGGACTTCTGAGGGTGTCAGGGAGGGATAGGACTGGGGGGGATGGAGCAAAACTAGAAATGGGTAGATTGAGATTGGATGTGAGGAAGAAGTTGTTCCCCATGAGGGTGGTGAGAGCCTGGCACAGGTTGCCCAGGGAGGTGGTGGAAGCCTCATCCCTGGAGGTGTTTGCAGCCAGGCTGGAGGTGGCTGTGAGCAACCTGCTGTAGTGTGAGGTGTCCCTGCCCACGGCAGGGGGTTTGGAACTGGCTGATCCTTGAGGTCCCTTCCAGCCCTGACAATTCACTGACTGGCTACCCAGGCACCCACTGGGCTTTGGGCAACCCTGCCAGCAAGCCCCCCAGGGTGGCACTGGGAGCCAAGAAGGAGCAGTCTGGCCATGCAGGTGCTTTGGGCCACTCTCCCAAGTCCCTCAGAGCCCATGAGCATCCAGAACCAAGGTACTTCAGATGTGCAACAGGCAGTGAGCAGATAGAACACAAATCCTCCCCCAGGCTGCAGAACCTCTTGAAGTTATCTCTGGGGAGCACACCAAGGGATCTTACACTGCATGGCTTTGATGGAGGGGCTTTCACCTGGGGTCTCACTGCTCCTGCCATGGCAGTGACTGCCTGCCTTGGGTTGGTATGTTGACCTTGAGCCCCTTAAACTCCTTCCTTCACCTCCTGCAAGGAGCTGAACCAAAGCACCCAGCATCCTTGAGCCAGCACCTCCAGCACCCCACAATGAGCTGTGAGCTGTGTCCCTGAGCAGCTGCAGCCACTGCAGCCATGCCACCATGGTGCTCCCCACTGTGCCAGGGGATCCAGCACCCATACAGGGAGGGACTTCATTTTGTCCAGGGGAAAAGACAAGCCAAGGAGAAGGCCATGGGAGCCTCTGAGGATGTGGTTTGGGATGCTCAGCTCTGCTGAAGGAGTTATGGGCTGCACCCTCCTCATGTTCTACCCTCTGTGTGTCTGCAGGTTGCTGGAGATGGCAACAGGCACCTGCAGGTTCCCTGGAGGAAGCTCTGGTGGGGTCCTGTGCCAGGGAGCAGACAGACATCTGGCACTGCTGGAGGTGGCTGTGACCAGGAGGAGCTGCGGGTCCCTTACTTGGTCCCTGCAAGGTCCCTTGCTCAGTCCCTGGGGGTCCCTTGCTCAGTCCCTGGGGGTCCCTTACCTCAGTCCCTGGGGATCCCTTGCCCAGCCCCTGGGGGTCCCTTACCTCAGTCCCTGGGGGTCCCTTACCTCGGTCCCTGGGTGCTGTGGCTGCCAATGGACTGTGCTGAGACGCTCCCAGCCACGCTGGTACCCATGGATGATCCTGGCCAGGACCTGATGCTCTCTGCAGGCTCCAGGCTGAGCACAGAGCCCACGCTGGAGCAGGCATCCCTGGGGAGGCAGGAGAGAACCCATTAGCTCCAGAAGAGCAGCCACGGGGGTTGGCAGCACTGGGGAGTGGTCCTGGGACATGGGCAAGGGTGAGGCTGGAGGGTCTTCCATGGCTCCAGCAGAAGCATCTCCAGCTGCTGCACTCTGCCCTGCCTGCTTTGTGGCACAGGCTGGAGGAACCAAAGCTCCCCAGGCAGCCTGGTCCCTGTGCCTCTGCTGCTGCCATTGTCTCCCTCAGCAGGTGGGAGAACCCTGCTGCTGCCTGTAGTGCCCCAGAGCTGGAGCTGCAGGGACAGAGCCAGTGTGACCCTGGGCACCCCACTGTACCCCTGGGCTCCCCCAGGGCTGGAACTACCCCTGCCCACCCACCACGAGCCCACACTTCAGCTGCAGCACAACAAATCCTTTGGAGTCTCAGTTGCTCTTCAAAGCCACAGATCAGCTTCATGTTCACTGAATCCCAGCATGGTGGGGGATGGAGAGGACCTCTGGACATCACCCACTCCAAGCCCCCTGCTCAAGCAGGGGCAGCCACAGCAGCTTGCCCAGGATCACAATGGCCAGGGGAGGCTGGAATCTCTCCAGAGAAGGAGACTCCACAACCTCTCTGGGCAGCCTGCCCCAGGGCTTCAGCATTCCCCACACCAAAGAAGTGTCTCCTCATCTTCAGGTGGGACCTCCTGGGTTGCAGTTTGTGCCCCCTGCCCCTTGTCCTGCCGTGGGGCACCCCAGGGAAGGACACTCCTTCTCACGGGGCAGCCTGGTGAGAGCATCCTGCCTGCTTTAACAGAGGGAGTCTCCTGGGAACTGGCTGGGCATGGTGGGGCACAGAAAGGCAGCACACCCCAAAGCTCATCTGTGCCCTGCCCATGGGCAGCTGGGGGTCCACAACCCATCTGGCAGCTCCCCAGGGCTCACTCACGTCTCTCTCCTGGAGCTCAGCGACTCCCGCGTGGACCTCACGCTGCAAGGGACAAAGAGAGGGTGAGCAGAGGGGGTGCTGACCACAGCCTCACAGGAGGGGAGGGGATGGAAGGCACCTCCCAAGATCATCGAATCTGACTGACTTAGAAAGAATCATTCAGGTTGGAAAAGACCTCTGAGGTCCTCAAACCCAACCAGCAACTCAAGAGCATCCTGAAGCAGCAAGGAGATGAGCACCTTCCCAGGTGCCACATCCCCTCCAGCAGCCCAAGCTCTGTCTGGGTGCTTCAGAAGCTCCCACTTGCAAATTGGGCTGGTAACATATTGTTACAGAATCATTCAGGTTGGAAAAGGCTTCTGAGGTCCTCAAACCCAACCAGCAACCCAACACCATCCTGAAGCAGCAAGGAGATGAGCACCTTCCCCTCCAGCAGCTTCAGAAGCTCCCACTTGCAAGTTGGGTTGATAACAAAGGGCCACAGACTCATCCAGGTTGGAAAAGACCTCTGAGGTCCTCAAATCTAACCAGCAACCCAAAAGCATCCTGAAGCAGCTAGGAGATGAGCACCTTCCCCTCCAGCAGCCCAAGCTCTGTGTGTGCTTCAGAAGCTCCCACTTGCAAGTTGGGTTGATAACACAGACCCATAGAATCATTCAGGTTGGAAAAGACCTCTGAGGTCCTCAAACCCAACCAGCAACCCAAGAGCATCCTGAAGCAGCTAGGAGATGAGCACCTTCCCCTCCAGCAGCCCAAGCTCTGTGTGTGCTTCAGAAGCTCCCACTTGCAAGTTGGGTTGATAACACAGACCCATAGAATCATTCAGGTTGGAAAAGACCTCTGAGGTCCTCAATCCCAACCATCAGCCCAACACCATCCTGAGGCCAGCTAGGAGATGAGCACCTTCCCAGCTGCCACATCCCCTCCAGCAGCCCAGGCTCTGTCTGTGTGCTTCAGAAGCTCCCAGGTGTAAATCAGAGTGGGTTTATAACACAGACTCTGAGCCATTCAGGTTGAAAAAGGCCTCTCAGATCCTCAAACCCAGCCAGCAACCCAACACCCACCATGACCACCAGCCCGTGCCCCTAAGTCCCACATCCCCCCCTTTTTTGAGCACCTCCAGGGGTACTCGGAGAGAGAGGCAGCGGCTGGGTGGTCTGCAGGGAGAGCAAGTCCCCTTTGCATCCCCTGCCCGCTGCCAGGCGCTTCTCTCCTCACCTCTCGGCGTCGCTGTCGTCGCTGTCGCGCAGCTCCTCCAGGGCCACCTGCAGGTCAGCGATGCGGCGGATGGAGGTGCCCAGGTCTGCCTGCAGGACCTGCCGCACGGCTGCCAGCTCTGCCAGCTGCTGCTCCTGTGGGCACGGCACCGGCTCAGAGCCTGCACCCCAGCGCAGGCTCACAGGATCTTAGGGGCTGGGAAGGAACTCCGGGGATCATCAAGTCCAACCCTCCCCTCGCTGCCAGAGCAGGAGCAGAGAACCTAGCTCAGGTCACACAGGAACACATCCAGGTGGGGCTGGAAAGGCTCCAGAGAAGACTTCCCAAACTCTCTGGGGAGCCTGTTCCAGTGCTCTGGGACCCTCCCAGTGAAGAAGTTCCTCATCACAGAATCAACAACGTTGGGAAAGACCTCAGAGATCATCCAGTCCAACCTGGCACCCAACACCTCCTGACTAACTAAACCATGGCACCAAGTGCCACATTCAATCCCCTCTTGAATGGAATGGAATGGAATAGAAGTAACCAGGCTGGAAAAGACCTCAGAGGTCATCCAGTCCAACCTAGCACCCAACACCTCCTGACTAACTAAACCATGGCACCAAGTGCCACATTCAATCCCCTCTTGAATGGAATGGAATGGAATGGAATGGAATGGAATGGAATGGAATGGAATGGAATGGAATAGAATGGAATGGAATAGAATGGAATGGAATGGAATGGAATAGAATAGAATTAACCAGGCTGGAAAAGACCTCAGAGGTCATCCAGTCCAACCTAGCACCCAGCACCATCTAATCAACTCAACCATGGCACCAAGTGCCTCATTCAGGCTCTTCCTAAACACCTCCAGGGATGGGGACTCCACCACCTCCCTGGGCAGCACATCCCCAGGGCCAATCTCTCTTGCTGGGAAGAACTTTCTCCTCACCTCCAGCCTAAAGCTCCCTTGGCACAGCTTGAGACTGTGTCCTCTTGTTCTGCTGCTGCTTGCCTGGGAGAAGAGCCCAACCCCCTCCTGGCTACAACCTCCCTTCAGGGAGTTGCAGACAGCAATGTTGAGGTGGAACCTCCTGTGCTGGAGTTTTATATCCACTACCCCTTGTCCTATCACAGGGTGCATGTGAGCAGAGCCTGGCCCCTCTCTCTTGACATCCAGCCCTCCCTGAAAGGAGGTTTGAGCCAGGTGGAGTTTGGTCTCTCCTCCCAAGGAACAAGCAATAGGACAAGAGGAAACAGCCTCAAGTTGCACCAGGGGAAGTTTAGGCTGGACATGAGGAACAATTTCTCCCCCCTGAGGGTTGCCAAGGCCTGGCCCAGGCTGCCCAGGGCAGTGGTGGAGTCCCCAAACCCGGAGAGGTTTCAAAGTGGTGGCGATGAGGTGCTGAGGGCTGTGGTTTAGTGGTGCCCTGGCAGTGCTGCCTTGATGGTTGGCCTGGATGATCTGCAAGGTCTCTTCCAACCAAAGCACCTCTCTGAAGAGGCCAGAAGAGCAGAACAGCCCAAGGTGGCTGCAGGGAGCCACCGTCACCCACAGCCGGGCGGCCCCGCCGGAGGCGCCCAGCGCAGCCCTGCCCGGCAGCGCCCGGCTCCTCGCAGCTGGGAAAGCAATCCCTGTGCCACGCTGTGACCCACCGTGGGGCAGAGAGCGGGGAGAGGCAGCAGGAGCTGCAAAATCAGCGTGGCTGAGGCTGGCAGCTGTAAAATCGCCCTGGCGGCGGTGACAAGGTGAGGAACGATGCGCGGCGCCGGCCGCCACAGGGCACGGCTCAGGAGCCGGCAGGGTGTCAGAGCTGATCAGGGGAGCCCTGGGATCAGCGGCAGAGGGGGCCTGGGGTTGGGGGGAGAGCAGCTCAGTTCATCCAAACAGGCAGAGCAGCATCCCAGCTGGGGCTGCACAGCTCCAGCACAGCCCTGGGACGACAGGCTGAGGGAGCTGGGGTTGCTTAGCCTGCAGAAGAGGAGGCTCAGGGGAGACCTTCTTGCTCTCTCCAGCTCCCTGAAGGGAGGTTGGAGCCAGGTGGGGGTTGGGCTCTTCTCCCAGGCAAGCAGCAGCAGAACAAGAGGACACAGTCTCAAGCTGTGCCAGGGGAGGTTCAGGCTGGATGCTAGGAAGAAGTTCCTCCCAGCAAGAGAGCTTGGCCATGGGAATGTGCTGCCCAGGGAGGTGGTGGAGTCCCCATCCCTGGAGGTGTTTAGGAAGAGCCTGGCTGAGGCACTTGGTGCCATGGGTTAGTTGATCAGATGGTGTTGGGTGAGAGGTTGGACTGGATGATCTCTGAGGTCTTTTCCAACCTCATTAATTCTGTATTCTGTAACTCCCTGAAGGGAGGCTGCAGCCAGGTGGGGGTTAGTCCCTTCTCCCAGGCACCCAGCACCAGAACAAGAGGACACAGTCTCAAGCTGTGCCAGGGGAGGTTTACGCTGGAGGTGAGGAAGAAATTCCTCACAGGAAGAGTAATTTGCCCTTGGAATGAGCTGCCCAGGGAGGTGTTGGAGTCACCACCCCTGGAGGTGTTCAGAAAGGGATTGGATGTGGCACTTGGTGCCATGGATCAGTCAGTCATGAGCTGTTGGGTGACAGGCTGGACTTGATGGTCACAGTTCTGCTGCACACCACTGAGAAACTGAATGCTGCCAAGGTGGTCCTGGAAAGCCAGCACTCCACAGCCCCTTTCCTCCCTTCCCAGCATGAGGAAAGGACTCAGACCAGTGTGGAAATTCTCCAGCTCACTCCATTGAGGAAATTCTTCAAGCCATAGAACCCTAGGAATACAGAAGCCCAGCAGGGAGGGGCTGGAAGGGGCCTCTGGAGATCAGCCAGCCCACCCACAGCAGCTTGCCCAGCATCACAGTGGCCAGGTGGGTTTGGAAGCTCAGCAGAGCAGGAGACTCCACAACCTCTCTGGGCAGCCTGCCCCAGGGCTCCAGCAGCCTCAAACTGAAGGAGTTTCTCCTCCAGGTGAAGTGAAACCTCATGAGTTCCAGTTTGTGTCCCTTACCCCTTGGCTGAGAAGACCCCAGCCCCATCCTCACACCCATGGTGGGTGAGACCCCACTACCACCACCCTCTGGAGCAACACTTGGGGCTTCCCCCTGGGCTTGACCTTCCCCATCAGGTAGAGAAAGGTGCCCCAGCCCCTGGCAGCCTGCACACCACTGTAGCCAGCAGCAGGTAGCTGGTCAGAGCCCACCTGGAGCTGGGAGGGGGGAGAGGAGACACTCAGCTGGCAGCTCCCTCTCCCTCACCCCCTCATCCTTCCATCCCTCCACGTCCCCAGCTTTGTTTTTGTTGCCTCTCTGGAAGAAAAGGATTTCTCAAAGCTCCTTTGCTTCAGAGCTTCTCTTTTCATCTCCCTTTGTCTGGGAAGCATTTGAAGCTCAGTTATAAAGAGCTGAGCCAAAGCAGCAGTGAAATAATTAATGGGACTCTAAAGGAGGCTGAGGCAGGAGCCACCCAGCACCACGTCCTCAGCACCACGACCTCAGCACCAGCTCCTGCTGCTGTTGGGGCTTCTGCTGTCACAACACAACCTCTGCAAGCTCCCTTCCACCCCAAGTGAAGTGTGAGCTAATTAGCCCAGGTTGGCTTGCTGCTGGAATAATTCAGCCTACACCTGCAGAATTAATCAATCATTATTCCCTTTAATTAAGTAATTAAGGTGCAGGTTTGCAGAGAGTCTGAAGTGACAGGATTTGTTGTAGTTGAAGGCTGGAGTGAGAAGGAGCCAGCAGAAGTGAGGTGTTCCTGGTAATTGGGGTGAGGAGCTACAAGTGCTGAAGAGCTCCTGGAGGATTTGCTTCATTAGTGGCAAAGCAGAAATCAAAGGATTGCTGTACAGCCTCCAGCACCCAGCCTCACCTCTGAGCACTGCAGGAGCCTCCACAGCTGCCCCTCCAGCACCCAGCCTCACCTCTGAGCACTGCAGGAGCCTCCACAGCTGCCCCTCCAGCACCCAGCCTCACCTCTGAGCACTGCTGGAGCCTCCACAGCTGCCCCTCCAGCACCCAGCCTCACCTCTGAGCACTGCAGGAGCCTCCACAGCTGCCCCTCCAGCACCCAGCCTCACCTCTGAGCACTGCAGGAGCCTCCACAGCTGCCCCTCCAGCACCCAGCCTCACCTCTGAGCACTGCAGGAGCCTCCACAGCTGCCCCTCCAGCACCCAGCCTCACCTCTGAGCACTGCTGGAGCCTCCACAGCTGCCCCTCCAGCACCCAGCCTCACCTCTGAGCACTGCTGGAGCCTCCACAGCTGCCCCTCCAGCACCCAGCCTCACCTCTGAGCACTGCAGGAGCCTCCACAGCTGCCCCTCCAGCACCCAGCCTCACCTCTGAGCACTGCTGGAGCCTCCACAGCTGCCCCTCCAGCACCCAGCCTCACCTCTGAGCACTGCTGGAGCCTCCACAGCTGCCCCTCCAGCACCCAGCCTCACCTCTGAGCACTGCTGGAGCCTCCACAGCTGCCCCTCCAGCACCCAGCCTCACCTCTGAGCACTGCTGGAGCCTCCACAGCTGCCCCTCCAGCACCCAGCCTCACCTCTGAGCACTGCTGGAGCCTTCACAGCTGCCCCTCCAGCACCCAGCCTCACCTCTCAGTCTGATAACTCCTGAAGTTGAACAAGGGAAGGACCCCCTGCATCAGTACAGGGTGACCTGCTGGAAAGCAGCTCTGCAGAGAGGACCTGGGCCAGCTGGTGGCCAACAAGTTGCCCATGAGCCAGCAGCAACGTGCCCTCCTGGCCAAGAAGGCCAATGGACTCCTGGGCTGCATGCAGAAGAGTGTGGCCAGCAGGTCAAGGGAGGTTCTCCTGTGCCTCTGCTCTGCCCTGATCAGGCTAGACTGAAGTCCTGGAGCTCCCCTGTTCCAGAGGGACTGGGAAGTACTGGAGAGAGTCCAGTGGAGGCTATGAAGATGCTGAGGGGCCTGGAGCATCTCTGTGAGGGGAAAGGCTGAGAGCCCTGGGGCTGCTGAGCCTGGAGAAGAGCAGCCCCAGGGGGGATCTGCTCAGTGCTCAGCAAGAGCTAAAGGACCTGTGGGGGGCAAGAGGCTGGGGCCAGACTCTTGTCAGTGGTGCCCAGTGGGGCAGTGGACACAAACTGGAACCCAGGAGGTTCCATCTGAACAGGAGGAGAAACTTCTTTGGTGTGGAGGTGCTGGAGCCCTGGGGCAAGCTGCCCAGAGAGGTTGTGGAGCCTCCTTCCCTGGAGAGCTTCCAGCCCCCCCTGGGCAAGCTGCTGTGGGTGCCCCTGCTTGAGCAGGGGAGATTGGACTGGGTGATCTCCAGAGGTGTTCTCCCAACCCCCCCATGCTGGGATTCAGGGACTCTGGGCCTGGCTGCCTCTGATTCTACTTGTCCTTACAAAGTCATTAGCTCCTAAAGGAAAGGAGCAGCTCAGGAAGACCCTGGAGCAGGTGGTGCTGGGACCAAGGGGCTGCAAGGACATCAGAAGGTTTAACTGGGCCCCTGCTGGGAGCTGTGGGTTTGCCTGGGTGGGTGCATGGCATTCCTGGCTGGAGGCACAAACAGCTCCTGCTTTGCTTCTCAAGTTCAATGAAAGCAGCCAGAAAAGAAAGGAAGGGTGGGGGGGGGGGGGAGGGAAAAAAAGGGAAATCAAAAGCAAAAAAATCTTTCAAGCTTGCAAATGAAAAAGCAAATCTCAGAGAGAGGAGGCTGTGATGTCTCCAGCAGGCTGGGCTGGCAGGAGAGAAGGGGGCTGAGGAGATCTGCAGCCCCAAGAAGGAGGAAGCAAGAAGGTTATTTACAGCGTGAATCTCACCTTCCCTCACAAGAAACAACAGCAGTGTGTGAAGAAGCTGAAGAGGATCTTCACACCTTCCCCTGGGGGCTCAGCCAAAGGAGGTAATTATTATGCTGAGGGATTTCACAGCTTCAGCAAAGGAGCCTGGTCTGAAGACAGCACCCACCAGACCCCCACACCATGGCCCAGGGGTCCATGCAGGGAGGCTGAAGGAGATCCAGAGTCCAGGCAGCTCCCTAGCAGGTGTCTGTGGCAGCCCAGGCTTCATCCCTGCAGGATCAGCCCCTGCTTTGCCCTGGGCATCCCAGCAAGGTGTCTTGGCACAGCTCTGGTGGGCTAGAGGGATGTCAGGGGTCCTGCCTATGGCTCAGCTCCCATCCCAGAGCTCCCAGAGATAGACTGGGCAGGGTTGGAAAGGGACCTTCAAAGCTCATCCAGTCCCACCCTCAGCAGGGACATCCTCAGCTAGAGCAGGTTGCTCAGAGCCCCAGACAACCTGACCTGGGATGGTTCCAGGCATGGGGCATCTCCCACCTCTCTGGGCAGCCTGGGCCAGGCTCTCACCACCCTCACAGTGAAGGTCTTGTCCCTTATACCTAATCTAAATCTCCACCCCCACCTGGCTACAACCTCTCTTCAGGGAGTTGCAGAGAGCAAGAAGGTCTCCCCTGAGCCTCCTCCTCTCCAGGCTAAGCAACCCCAGCTCCCTCAGCCTCTCCTCCCAGGGCTGTGCTCCAGACCCCTCCCCAGCTTTGTTGCCCTTCTCTGGACACCTTCCAGCACCTCAACATCTTTCCTAACCTGAGGAGCCCAGAACTGGACACAGGACTCCAGGTGTGGGCTGAGCAGTGCTGAGCACAGGACAGAATGAGCTCCCTGCTCCTGCTGCCCACCTCTCACTCTTCTCTTTCCCAGACTAACATGAGCTCAGGTGCATGCATGATTAGCAAAGAGACCAGGTCCTGGTCCTTAAGCTCCTCAGCTGGACTCCAAGTTGGAAATCCATCTCTCAGCACTCCTCATAGGGCTCAGTTTCTGCTGTGGCCTGAGGAGATCGGGTCTGGGTGTCAGCACAGCAGCTGAGCAGTGAGGAGCTCTCAGAGGCTGGGATCCAGGTTTTCTTGGAAGAGGAGCTCCAGGCCCATGGAGGAGATCCAGTGCATGCAACCAGAGCAACAACCAGGGCCAAGTACTTCCCCCTGCCATTGGAAAACCTTCCCTCCCGCGCGGCGGTGGCACCGGGCTTGGAAGGTGGCCAAAGCCTCTTCTGCTCAGAAGATTCAGCAGGCAGAGCCATCTGCCCAGCAGCTCCCAGCCCTGCCTCCCCATGGATTCCCCCTGCTGCCTGGGAGGGATGTCAAATCAGAGAATCACAGAATTGTCAGGGCTGGAAGGGACCTCAGGGATCAGCCAGTCCCAACCCCCCTGCCATGGGCAGGGACACCTCACACCACAGCAGGTTGCTCACAGCCACATCCAGCCTGGCTGCAAACACCTCCAGGGATGAGGCTTCCACCACCTCCCTGGGCAACCTGTGCCAGGCTCTCACCACCCTCCTGGGGAAGAACTTCCTAACATCCAATCTGAATCTCCCTATTTCCAGTTTTGCTCCATTCCCCCAGTCCTATCCCTCCCTGACACCCTCAAAAGTCCCTCCCAAGCTTTCTTGTAGCCCCCTGCAGATACTGGAAGGCCACAATTAGGTCTCCTTGGAGCCTTCTCCTCTCCAGACTGAACAGCCCCAACTCCCTCAGTCTGTCCTCACAGCAGAGCAGCTCCAGCCCTCTGCTCATCCTCATGGCCCTTCTCTGGACACCTTCCAGCACTTCCAGATCCTTCCTGTAACAGAGGCTCCAGCACTGGCTGCAGTACTCCAGGTGGGGTCTTAGCAGATGGAGCAGAGGGGGAGAATCCCCTCCCTGGCCCTGCTGGCTGTGCTGCTCTTGCTGCAGCCCAGGCTGGGATTGGCTCTCTGGGCTGCAAGTGCTCACTGCTGGCTGCTGTTGAGCTTCTCACCCACCAGAATCATAGAATCAATAAGGTTGGAAAAGACCTCAAAGATCATCAAGCCCAACCTGTCACCCAACACCTCCTGACTAACTAAACCATGGCTCCAAGTGCCACATCCAATCCCCCCTTGAACACCTCCAGGGATGGGGACTCCACCACCTCCCTGGGCAGCACATTCCCATGGCCAATCTCTCTTCCTGGGAAGAACTTCTTCCTAACATCCAGCCTGACTCTCCCCTGGCACAGCTTGAGACTGTGTCCAGAAGAGTAGGGGTTGGAAGGGACCTCTGGAGCTAGAATCCAGCCCCACTGCCAGAGCAGGGTCGCCTAGGGCAGGGCACACAGGAACACATCCAGGGGGGTCTTGGAAGTCTCCAGAGACAGAGACTCCACAAGCTCTCTGGGCAGCCTGCTCTGGTTCTGTCACCCTTACAGGATAGGAATGGAGGGGTAAAGGGCAGCAGCAGCAGCAGCAAGCCCCTTCCCCTGGGGCAGCCCCATCCCCTGGCACCCCCTTACCAGCTCCACTCGCCGGCGGCTGGACTCCAGCTCCCTCTGCACCAGCTCATCCATCTCAGCCTTCATCTCCTCCATCCTCCTCTGGTAGTACCTGGTGTTCTCCTTCTCCCGTGCCTCTGACTCAGCTGCTTTCTCCAGCTCCTCGCCCATCTTGATGATGCTGTCCCGCAGCCGCAGCACCAGCACCTGGCAGGCAGGGGGCAAAGGGGAGCGGGGCGGAGGTGATCCGAGAGCTAGAGCAGCATCCCTTCGGCAGCCGCCTCGGGGGCCACCCCAGGAAGCTCTCCACGAGCATCCAGTGATGTGAAGAGCCCTCCCCCCCGTGCCCCAGAGCCAGCCACCGCGATCATCATTGCCAAGCACCTCTCTGAAGCCCGATGAGTGGTGCCAGATGGCTGAGCCCAGCGCCCCCCGGGCCGGCCCTGCACGCAGCTCTGCAGCCACCGCAACCGGCAGCACGGGGCCCAGGGCATCTCCCGAGGCTCCCACGGAGCTGGCTGCTGCTTGGAGGGCACAGGGGCATCTTCTTTGCCCTGGGCTCGTTTGGGCAGAGCAACCTGGGGAAAGGTGCCAGCACAGACACATCCTGGGCTGCCTGTGGAATCATGGAATCACAGAATCACAGGCACAATCAGGTTGGAAAAGACCCTCAGGGTCACCAAGTCCAGCCCAGAGCCCTGCTCTGCAAGGTTCTCCCCTAAACCATAGCCCCAAGCACCACATCCAAACCACCTTTAATCACAGCCAGGCTTGGTGACTCCATCACCTCTCTGGGCAGCACATTCCAGTGCCTGACCACTCTTGCTGGGAAGAAGGTCTCTTCCAACCTGGTCTATTCTATTCTATCCTATCCTATTCCATTCCATTCCATCCTATTCCATTCCATCCTATTCCATTCCATCCTATTCCATTCCATTTCATTCCATTCCATTCCAGTCTATCCTATTCCATTCCATCCTATTCCATTCCATTCTATCCTATCCTATTCCATTCCATTCTATCCTATTCCATTCCATTCTATCCTATTCCATTCCATTCTATTCCATTCCATTCTATCCTATTCCATTCCATTCTATTCCATCCTATCCTATTTCATTCCATTCTATCCTATTCCATTCCATTCTATTCCATTCTATCCTATTCCATTCCATTCTATCCTATCTTATCCTATCCTATCCTATCCTATCCTATCCTATCCTATCCTATCCTATCCTATCCTAATGTCCAGTCTAAACCTGCCCAGCTGTAGCTTGAGGCCAGTCCCTCTTGCTCTGTCACTAATTACCTGTAAGAAGAGACCAGCACCAACCTTCTTACAACATCCTTTCAGCCTAAACCTTCCCCTGGCACAGCTTGAGACTGTGTCCTCTTGTTCTGGTGCTGCTTGCCTGGGAGAAGAGACCAACCCCCACCTGGCTACAACCTCCCTTCAGGGAGTTGGAGAGAGCAAGAAGGTCTCCCCTGAGCCTCCTCTTCTTCAAACTAACCATCCCCAGCTCCTTCAGTCTCTCCTCATCAGATTTATTCTCCAGGCCCTTCCCCAGCTTCCTTGGCCTCCTCTGCCCTGGCTCCAGCACCTCCACATCTCTCTTGTACTGAGGTGCCCCAAACTGGGCACAACACTCGAGGAGCGGGTTGGAGAAGACCCTTAAGGTCATCACATCCAATCATTCTCTCTCCAGTCTGGGGCTGAACCCTGTCCCTCAGCACCACATCTCTGTGTCTTTTAAACACCTCCAGGGATAGGGATCCAAGCTCCTCCCTGAGAAAAGGGTCTTGCAGCAGATGAGGAATGTAGATGTAGTAGATGTAGTAGATATGCTGAGGAATGGGGCCAGGCTGGGTGTCCTGGCTTCTGGGCGATGGCAGAGCAGAGGCATGCCTCTTGGAAAGGTGCTCAGCAGCCAGGATGTGTCCTGATTAATATCCAGAGGCAGGGACAGTCTGTGCCTCGGGGTGTTTGCAGCACTGAGCCCACAGCCGGCTCCCAAGAGCCCTGTGGGGTCAAACCTGATGGGGCCCTGAGCAGCCTCATCGAGCAGGCGATGTCCCTGCTCACTGCAGCGGGGCAGGGCAGGCAGACCTTTGAGGGTCGCTCCCAACCCCATGCACTCTGTGGTTCTGTGATGATGGCAGTGCCCTGACCATCCCCAGCCACGGGAGAGCTGCCCAAAGGCCTCCCCCATCCCTTCCCACCCCTTCCCGGGCTCCTCTTCCCCCAGAGGCGAGGCGGTGGCATCGCTGCCCCGGCCGTTCGCTGGCAAGCTGCCTCTCTCCCCAGGGCTCCACATGGAGAGCCTGTGAGCGGCGGAGGGTGCGCGGTGAAGGGCTGCTGGTACCTCGAAGCGCTTCATCTGCACGGCCTGGAAGTCCAGCTGGCTCTCCAGGTCGCGGATGCGAGCCTCCTGCCGGCTGACGATGGAGCGCTCGGCCGGGCACTGCTCCAGCTGCGCCGCCCGCGCCTGCGCTGCCTGCAGCTGCCGGGGGGGGGGGATGCGCCGAGTCAGCACCTGCCCACCCAAAACACCTGCCCACCCAAAACACCTGCCCAGCCCAGCCCCTCACTCTCCCACCAGTCCCTCATCCCGTGTGACCTGCACCACCAGCCTCTCGGGGGGTCCCAAAGGGGTTCGGGGTGCAAGGGACCTTAGAGACCCTGGAATGGTTTGGGGTGGAAGGGGCCTTAAAAAGAAGAGAACCCTAGAATGGTTTGGGATGGAAGGGACCTTAGAGACCCTGGAATGGTTTGGGTTGGAAGGGGCCTTAAAAAGAAGAGAACCCTAGAATGGTTTGGGGTGGAAGGGACCTTAGAGACCCTAGAATCCTAGAATGGTTTGGAGTGGAACAGACCTCAAAGATCCCAGAATCCTACAATGGTTTGGGGTGGAAGGGGCCTTAAAGAGCACAGAATCACAGAATGGTTTGGGGTGGAAGGGACCTTAGAGACCCTAGAATGGTTTGGGGTAGAAGGGACCTTAAAGATCCTAGAATGGTTTGGGGTGGAAGGGACCTTAGAGACCCTAGAATGGTTTGGGGTGGAAGGGGCCTTAGAGACCCTAGAATGGTTTGGGATGGAAGGGACCTTAGAGACCCTAGAATGGTTTGGGGTAGAAGGGACCTTAAAGATCCTAGAATGGTTTGGGGTGGAAGGGACCTTAGAGACCCTAGAATGGTTTGGGATGGAAGGGACCTTAGAGACCCTAGTATGGTTTGGGGTGGAAGGGGCCTTAGAGACCCTAGAATGGTTTGGGGTGGAAGGGACCTTAGAGACCCTAGAATGGTTTGGGGTGGAAGGGACCTTAGAGACCCTAGAATGGTTTGGGGTGGAAGGGAACCTGAAGATCTTAGAATGGCTTGGGGTTGGAAAGGACCTTGAAGATCTTCTAGTTCCAACCCCCCTGCCATGGGCAGGGACACCTCCCACTAGAGACCAGCCCTCAAGGCCTCATCCAACTTGGCCTTGCACACCCCCAAGGAGGGGGCATCCACAGCCTCCCTGGGCAACCTGTTCCAGTGTCTCCCCACCCTGGGAGCTGATCCTGGGATCAGCTCCACCCCAGGCTCAGCCTCACCACCAAAGGACACCCAGGGCTGACGCCAGCGACCCAACGGGCACAGACCTCAGAAGGTGCCCAGAGGGCTCTTGCTGCTCAGCTGTGGGTGCCAGGGGCTGGGGGGGAATTACCTTCTCCTGAAGGCTGTGCTTTTCTTTCTTCACCTCCTCCACCTGTGCCTGCAGCTCCCGGATCTGAGCGATGTCCGTCGCCGACTGCAGAAAGGGGAAGGCCAACAGTGGGAGCAGCGCCCAGAGCTTGGAGCAGCGGGCACAGGCCACAGGGAATGTGGTGCCAGGGGCATGCTCATGCCAGCACCTCCCACCACCAAAACAAGGAGCTGCTGAAGGAGCTTCTTCCTCCTGACCCAGTGCAGCTTCCCTAATTTTTGAGACAGACACTGGGAGATCAGGACAGAAAGCAGAGTGCCAAGGTCGTTTCTGTCCCCAGGGTCCTTCCAGACACAGGACACACCCCTGCAAAGGGCACCAGACTGTGAGGTGTCCATCCCACCAGCTCCCCTGGGAGCCTTGGGGTCCCTCAGCTCCAGGGGCAATCCTTTGGGAGAGCCTGGCTGCTGCTCAGGAAGCCCCTCAGGGCTGGCTGTCAGCACTAAGAAAGCTCTGCATGAGAAAAGCAGAGTGAAAGAGAAAGAGGATCCAGAGAGGGATGCTGGAGGATTCCTGAACTACTGGAACCAAAGCCAAGAGATCCCTTGAAAGAAGACTCAGAATCGTGGGGGGAGAGGAACCAGAGCCATGAGCCATCCTTTCCTCTCACCACAGCATCTGCTTCCTGGGCCCCCCCTGCCTGTGTCCCCTGCTGGTGATGCCCTCTCTCAGGGAGGGAGCTGCTGTCCCTCCCCTGCCCCAGCTCCTACCTGGGCAATCAGAGCTTTGTGCTTGTCCATGAGCTCGTTCAGGTCTTCCTGGTCCTCATCAATGCGCTTCAGGAGGTCAGCTCTCTCGTGCTGCAGCTGGTACAGCTGCTCATCCACCTGCAGGAGGGACCATGGGGGCCTTGGCTCACACATCCCGTGGCAGGACCACAGCATGACACCACCCAGGCCATGGCATCCTCCAAATGGCACCAGGAGACACAAAGGGAACTCCTGGCTGTCTGCAGAGGGCAGCTAGGGAATGCTCATCCCCTTCAGGGTCCACTGCTGCCCAGGGCAGTGGTGGAGTCCCCAGCCCTGGAGGGGTTTCAAAACCATGGTGCTGAGGGCCATGGTTTGGGGGTGCCCTGGCAGTGCTGGGTTATGGAACAGGCACCCCAGGGAGGGGATTGAATCCCCATCCCTGGAGGTGTTCACAGAGGCAGAGATGTGGTGCTGAGGGCCATGCTTTAGCCCCATGCACTCGATGGTCTGAAAGATCTTTTCCACCCACAGCCAATCCGATGGATCTGTGGTTCCTGGGAGCCCAGTGCCTCAAACAGCTGGCACAGGGCTGAGTCCACCCTGCCAAGGTTCTGGGGGGTTCTGTGGGCAGCCAGACCTGAAGGTTTCTCCTGGCAGGGCAGCAGATGCTGCTGAGCTCCCCCTCCCTTCAGCTGCATCTCGGAGCCGTGGTGGGAGCTGCCGCTGCGCTGTTCCAGCCCTCCCCAGCCTCAAGCTGAGCTTCATGGTTGGGACTCAGTGACCTCAGAGGTCATTTCCAACCTTACTGAGTCAATAACTCTGATTATTGCTCCCCACAGAGGGAGGCAGGACTGTGCCCACCCCACTCCCACCTCATTACATCCCCACAAACTCACCAAGGTCTTGTTTCTGTTGAGGGTCTCCAGCTCAGTCTGCAACTTCTCCAGCTCCTGGGCTGCTGTCTGCTGGCACCTCTGGGCCTCAGCACATTTGGCTTCACTCTCTTCCAGCTGGGACAAAAATAGGGCAGATCATAACTGAAGGTGCAGCAACCAGATGCTGCTGCTGCTGCTGGTGACCTTCCTGCACATCCAAGAGGCTCAGGGGAGACCTCATTGCTCTCTACAACAACCTGAAAGGAGGTTGTAGCCAGGTGAGGGTTGGTCTCTTGTCCCAGGCAAGCAGCACCAGAACAAGAGGACACAGTCTCAAGCTGTGCCAGGGGAAGTTTAGGCTGGAGGTGAGGAGAAAGTTCTTCCCAGTAAGAGAGATTGGCCATTGGGATGTGCTGCCCAGGGAGGTGGTGGAGTCCCCATCCCTGGAGGTGTTCAAGAAAGGATTGGACCTGGCTCTTGGAGCCATGGTTTAGATAGTCATGAGGTGTTGGGTGACAAGTTGGGCTGGATGATCTCTGAGGTCTGTCCCAACCTTATTGGCACGCAGCTTGGTGTCATCTGCAAGCTTCCTGATGACACACTCTGTGTCTTCAATAAAGATGTGAAACAGAAATGGTCCCAACATTGACCCCTGAGGTACACCACTTGTGACCAGCCAGCAGCTCCACTGACCACCACTCTCTGCTGACCACCACTCTCTGGGCCCTTTCACCTAGCAGAGTGTGTGCTGGCTCAAGGCTCCCAGCCCCCAGTGCTCTAGCCAGCAGAGTGTGTGCTGGATCAAGGCTCCCAGCCCCCAGTGCTCTAGCCAGCAGAGTGTGTGCTGGATCAAGGCTCCCAGCCCCCAGTGCTCTAGCCAGCAGAGTGTGTGCTGGATCAAGGCTCCCAGCTCCCAGGGCTCTAGCCAGCAGAGTGTGTGCTGGATCAAGGCTCCCAGCCCCCAGGGCTCTAGCCAGCAGAGTGTGTGCTGGATCAAGGCTCCCAGTGCTCTAGCCAGCAGAGTGTGTGCTGGATCAAGGCTCCCAGCCCCCAGTGCTCTAGCCAGCAGAGTGTGTGCTGGATCAAGGCTCCCAGCCCCCAGTGCTCTAGCCAGCAGAGTGTGTGCTGGCTCAAGGCTCCCAGCTCCCAGGGCTCTACCCAGCAGAGTGTGTGCTGGATCAAGGCTCCCAGCCCCCAGTGCTCTAGCCAGCAGAGTGTGTGCTGGCTCAAGGCTCCCAGCCCCCAGTGCTCTAGCCAGCAGAGTGTGTGCTGGATCAAGGCTCCCAGCCCCCAGTGCTCTAGCCAGCAGAGTGTGTGCTGGCTCAAGGCTCCCAGCCCCCAGGGCTCTAGCCAGCAGAGTGTGTGCTGGATCAAGGCTCCCAGCCCCCAGTGCTCTAGCCAGCAGAGTGTGTGCTGGCTCAAGGCTCCCAGCCCCCAGGGCTCTAGCCAGCAGAGTGTGTGCTGGCTCAAGGCTCCCAGCCCCCAGGGCTCTAGCCAGCAGAGTGTGTGCTGGCTCAAGGCTCCCAGCCCCCAGGGCTCTACCCAGCAGATTGTGTGCTGGCTCAAGGCTCCCAGCCCCCAGGGCTCTAGCCAGCAGAGTGTGTGCTGGCTCAAGGCTCCCAGCCCCCAGTGCTCTACCCAGCAGAGTGTGTGCTCAAGGCTACCACCTTCCCTTTCCCTCCATCGAGTGGAATTTTCCACTTGGGCAGGATAAATCCCAAGCACCCAACCCCTCCTATTTTCCAACCCCCCCCCTCCAAAAAAACCCATGCATAATGTATGAAGTCCTGAAGAACATCTCCATGCCTTGCTGCACCATCTGTTAAATACCTGAGTAAAAAGAGGGCTGCTGCAGCCTTATTAAGAGGCAGGGCTGTGCTTGGAGCCAGATGGAGCCTGGGGAGCGGAAGCGGAGCGTTTCAGCTCCGCTCTCCCTTGCTGCGGAGGTTGGTGGGCTGCTGGTGGGCTGGGTTGGCTCCCTCAGCTCCTTGGCATGAATGCCAGCAGGAATTGTTTAGATGTAAAGGAGGGAATAATCATGGGGTAGGGGGGTTGGGGGGAGGGGGGGTGGAGGGGCAGGGGAGGGAGGAAGTGTAATGTGCGGCAGCACAGCAAAACCTCCCTCGCCTCAGTTTCCTGAGGGCTTTGACTCGCATGGAAGCACAGAATGGTTTGGGGTTGGAAGGGGCCTTAAAGGGCAGGGAATCCTGGAATGGTTTGGGGTTGGAAGGGATATTAAAGATCCTAGAATGGTTTGGCTGGAAGAGACCTTGAAGATCCTAGAATCCTAGGATGGTTTGGGGTGGAAGGGGCCTTTAAGAGCAGAGAATCCTGGAATGGTTTGGGGTGGAAGGGACCTTGAAGATCCTAGGATGGTTTGGGGTGGAAGGGATATTAATGATCCTAGAATCCTAGAATGGTTTGGCTGGAAGAGACCTTGAAGATCCTGGAATGGTTTGGGATGGAAGGGACCTTAGAGATCCTAGAATGGTTTGGGCTGGAAGAGACCTTGAAGATCCTGGAATGGTTTGGGATGGAAGGGACCTTAGAGATCCTAGAATGGTTTGGGCTGGAAGAGACCTTGAAGATCCTGGAATGGTTTGGGATGGAAGGGACCTTAGAGATCCTAGAATGGTTTGGGCTGGAAGAGACCTTGAAGATCCTGGAATGGTTTGGGATGGAAGGGACCTTAGAGATCCTAGAATGGTTTGGGCTGGAAGAGACCTTGAAGATCCTAGAATGGTTTGGGATGGAAGAGACCTTGAAGATCCCAGAATGGTTTGGGATGGAAGGGACCTTAAAGAGCATAGAAACCTAGAATGGTTTGGGGTGGAAGAGACCTTGAAGATCACCTAGTTCCAACCCCCCTGCTCTAGGCAGGGACACCATCCACTAGACCAGGATGCTCAAGGTCCTGTCCAACCCCGAGCACTTCCAGATAAGAGGCATCTACAACCTCCCTGGGCAACCTGTTGCAGTGCCTCCCCACCCTCACTGGACAGCATTTCTTCCATGGGCATGAGTATGACCATGGCCATGGGCACTCCATCAGCCACGTCAGGCTGAGCTGCCCTTGCCTGCCCGTCTCCCTCGGTGCAGGTGGGAACAGCTGGTGCTGGCAGCTGTTCTTCCTGCAGAAGCATTATCTCAATTACATCTGTGTGGTGTTGGAGCTGCTCCTGCCTCCTGATGGGTTTGTTTCTGTGCAGATTAATTAATCACTGCGTGGTTTAGAGGGTTGGCATCCTCAGCTCAGCCCTGCTGCTCGGTGGTGCGGGATGCGCAGCCTGTGGATGGACAGCTCTGTGACGCCTCTGTCCCCTAGGGCAGGGCACTCCTTGGCACCATGAGCTCACCCTGGGGGTCAGATTGTCCCCTGCAGCCACTCAGGTTGCTCAGCACCAGCTGTGAATTGGCTTGAGCTAAGGAAAATCCTCTGT
Source organism: Dryobates pubescens (assembly GCF_014839835.1). Taxonomy (NCBI): domain Eukaryota; kingdom Metazoa; phylum Chordata; class Aves; order Piciformes; family Picidae; genus Dryobates; species Dryobates pubescens. The sequence continues at coordinate 5,236,255 of NC_071636.1, forward strand.
GAGCCCTGCTCCTGCCTCCAGCATCCCTGACAGACCTGGGGCTGCTCAGCCTGGAGGAAAGGAGGTTGAGGAGAGACCTTCTGGCTCTCTGCCATTCCCTGAGAGGAGGCTGGAGCCAGTTGGGGGTTGGTCTCTTTTCCCTGGTATCAGGTGATAGGAGAAGCAGAAATGGCCTCAGCTTGCCTCAGGAGACATTTAGGTTGGACATGAGGAACAATTTCTTCCCCTTGAAGGATATCAAGGCCTGGCCCAGGCTGCTCAGGACAGTGGTGGAGACAGTGGTATCAAAGCTGAGGAGATGTGGAGCTGAGGGAGGTAGTTTAGTAGTGACCTGGCAGTGCTGGGCTAATGGCTCAGCTGGGTTGGACTCTGATCTGAAAGGTCTCTTCCAAGCAAAATGATTCTGTGATTCCAGGAGTCTGTGATTCTAGGATCCCTATGGCAACACATTCCCAAAGCAAGCAGTGCTGCAGCTCCTCATTAGAGAGCCAGCAAACGTGCTGAGCAGAAGGCAATTAACAGGGCTGCAGGAAATACAAATAAAGAGAAGAACACTCCACCACTCTTGCCTGGATCACAGAATCATAGAATCAAAAAAGACCTCAGAGATCATCCAGCCCAACCTGGCACCCAGCACCTCCTGACTAACCAAACCATGGCTCCAAGTGCCACATCCAATCCCCTCTTGAGCACCTCCAGGGGCAGCACATTCCAAGGGCAAATCTCTCTCTCAGTGAAGAACTTTCTCCTCACCTCCAGCCTAAACTTCCCCTGGCACAGCTTGAGACTGTGTCCTCTTGTTCTGGTGCTGGGTGCCTAGGAGAAGAGACCAAGCCCCTCCTGGCTACAACCTCCCTTTAGGGAGTTGTGGAGAGCAAGAAGGTCTCCCCTGAGCCTCCTCTTCTCCAGGCTAAGCAACCCCAGCTCCCTCAGCCTCTCCTCCCAGGGCTGTGCTCCAGACCCCTCCCCAGCTTTGTTGCCCTTCTCTGGACACCTTCCAGCACCTCAACATCTTTCCTAAACTGAGGAGCCCAGAACTGGACACAGGACTCCAGGTGTGGCCTGAGCAGTGCTGAGCACAGGGCAGAATGAGCTCCCTGCTCCTGCTGGCCACACTGTTCCTGATGCAGGCCAGGATGCCATTGACCTTCTTGGCCACCTGGGCACACTGCTGGCTCCTGTTCAGCTGCTGTCAACCAGTCCCCCCAGGTCCCCCTTTTGATCCCAGAGAAGTGCTCCTAAGAAGACCCTCCCCAGCACCAGAGGCTTATCTCATGTCTGGGAGCAGAGGATGCTGGCACAGAGTGGGGTCACCACTCATCCCCCACACACAGCTCCAGCCTGCTCTGCAGAGAATTCCTGTGGCTCAGACAAGGGGAATCATAGAATGGCTTCACTTGGAAGGGACTTTCAAGGTCATCTAGTTCAAACCTCTTAAACAGGCAAGGGCACCTCCACCTGCCAGAGCCACAGTACCCAGATCAGCTCTGAACAACTGAATTGTCTCCCATGCTGTTATCCTACACCTCTTAACCATTCATGGCTTGGCTCAGCCCAGGCAGCAGTGACCTCTGGAACACACCTCCTGCTTGTCTGCCCTTCCTGCTCTTTGGTTGCCATCTCAAGGTACCCATACTGGCTCTCTTCAGGATGAAGGTCTCTAGGAATATGCTTGAATGGTCCAGCCACAGGGAGGTGAAGCATTCAGTGAATGGCCAAGGTGAGGGGAAAGTTCTTCCCAGAAAGAGGAACTGGCCATTGGAATGTGCTGCCCAGGGAGGTGGTGGAGTCCCCATCCCTGGAGGTGTTGCAGATGTGGCACTTGGAGCCATGGTTTAGTTGTCAGGAGGTGCTGGGTATTAGGTGATAGGTTGGACTTGGTGATGTCTGAGGTCTTTTCCAACCTGCTTGATTCTATGATTCCAAGCAGAGCAGGCTGCTCAAAGCCTCATCCAGCCTGGTCTTGAGCACCACCAGAAGTTCTTCCCAGCAAGAGGCCATTGGGATGTGCTGCCCAGGGAGGTGGTGGAGACACCTTCACTGGAGGTGTTTAGGCAGAGCCTGGATGAGGCACTTGGTGCCATAGTTGAGTTGATTAGATGGTGTGGGGTGAGAGGTTGGGCTGGATGATCTCTGAGGCCTCTTCCAACCTGGTTAATTCTGCATTCTGCCAGGGATGAGATGCCCACAGCCTGCCCCAGTGTCTCACTGCCCTCAGAGGAAAGAATTTCTCCCTAATCTCCACTCTAGATCTACCCTGTTCTAGTTCCAAGCCCTTTCTCCTCAGCCTAGCATTCCAGAGTCCTTCCCCAGCTCTCCTGCAGCCCCCTTCAGGTAGCAGAAGGCCACTGGAGGGTTTCCCTGGAGGCTTCTCCAGGCTGAGCAGCCCCTGCTGCTTGCAGCCCGCTCCACGGGGCAGGGAGCCGGCCTCTGCCACCCACCTGCTTGCGCAGCCTCTGCAGCTCCTGGGCGCTGGCCCCAGGCTCCCCCGGGGCTGCCATCAGCAGCTGGACGTCAGCCAGCAGGGCCCTGGTCCGCCGCAGGTCCCTCCGCAGCCGCTTCTCCACGTCGAAGTCTCGGTGCCCAATCTGAGGGGGATGGGGTGGGATGGGATGGAATAATAGAGGAGAGAAGGGGAAGAGAGAGGGGGAGAAGGGGAAGAGGGGGAGAAGGGGAAGAGGGGGAGAAGGGGAAGAGGGGGAGAAGGGGAAGAGGGGGAGAAGGGGAAGAGGGGGAGAAGGGGAAGAGGGGGAGAAGGGAAAGAGGGGGAGAAGGGAAAGAGGGGGAGAAGGGGAAGAGGGGGAGAAGGGAAAGAGGGGGAGAAGGGGAAGAGGGGGAGAAGGGGAAGAGGGGGAGAAGGGAAAGAGGGGGAGAAGGGGAAGAGGGGGAGAAGGGGAAGAGAAGGGATGGAATAGAATGGCATAGGATGCCACTCTCCCTCTCCCCTCTCCTTCCTTGGTCTCTTCTCCCAGGCACCCAGCACCAGAACAAGAGGACACAGTCTCAAGCTGTGCCAGGGGAGGTTCAGGCTGGATGTTAGGAAGAAGTTGTTCCCAGCAAGAGAGATTGGCCATTGGAATGTGCTGCCCAGGGAGGTGGTGGAGTCCCCATCCCTGGAGGTGTTTAGGAAGAGCCTGGCTGAGGCACTTGGTGCCATGGTTGAGTTGATTAGATGGTGTTGGGTGAGAGGTTGGACTGGATGATCTCTGAGGTCTTTTCCAGCCTGGTTAATTCTATTCTATTCTATTCTATTCTATTCTATTCTATTCTATTCTATTCTATTCTATTCTATTCTATTCTATTCTATTCTATTCCATCCCATCCCATCCCATTCTATCCTATCCCATCCCATTCTATTCCATCCTATCCTGTCTATCCTACCCTGTTCTTCTTCCACACCTCTGATGCAAAGCATCTGGAGTGCCCATCAGGTGCTGCAGGATGGAGCTGATGCAGCCCTCCCTGCGAGAATCCCCAGCCCTGATTCCCTCCAGCCCTGCTGGGCCCTTCTGGAAGCTCATCCCTGGGGGGCACTGTGGGGGTCCCCTCACCACTCTGAAACCTTTTAAAGAAGTGGGAAGGACTTGAAAGTGGAAAAAAAAACAACCACCCAACCCCTCCTCCACTCCCCCCTCCTCCCCAAGCTGAGAGCAACCATGGTTACCAGGAGAAAAGAAGCAGCAAACCAGAAGCTAAAGAGGGAGATGACTCCAGAGCTCGATTTGAGACTAACTGGAGTGGAAGGACATTTCCCAGTGTGTCTGTTCTCCACAGCTCTCCTTTCAAAAGCCCTTCTCCTGTTGCTGCTGGCTGCTGGCTCAAATTAATTGTGTGGATTTGACCCTTGTAACCTGGTCCAGAGCTGGCTGGCCTTTGCTGGAAGCAGAACTCATTGGCATCTCCATTTCCTTAATTAGTTTTCTGGGCTGGATGGGTTGGTGGTGGCTTCCCCCCCCCCCCACCCTTCTTGGTTAATGAACTGCTCTGAACTCCCTGGCCACTGTAAATCAGGTGGGGGTTTGGGGGGACTGCAGTGGAGCAGCTCTGCTCTCATCCTACCATCCCTCCCTCAGGAATCTTGGAGCCCAGGCAGCATCATCCTCACAGCTGAAGGTTTGCCCAGCACCACAGAGGAGGGACTGGGGGGCTGGGGGGTGGGGGGGTGTCACAGACTCATGGAATGGTTTGGGTTGGGAGGGACCTTCAAGATCATCCTGCCATGGACAGGGACACCTCCCACTAGCTCAGGGTTGCTCAAGGCCTCATCCAACCTGGCTTTGAACACCTCCACGAAGGGGGCAGCCACGGCTGTGGGTTGTAGCTGGAAGCAGGGGGGCAGGTACAGCAGTCACCACCTCCCACAGCAGCACAGCCTGGTGCTTCTGAAGTCACAGAGCCAGGAGTGTGTCTAATGGCTCTGCCTGCAGCTCACAGACACAGTCCCCAGCTAGGCTGTGCCAGCTCCTTGTACTTTCTTGCTGGAGGGTGCCCAGAGAGCACCTGGGGACAGACATAGAATGGTAGAAGCCTCTAAGGTCAGCCAGTCCAAGCAGCAACCCAACACCAGCATGGCCACCAACCCATGTCCCCAAGTGCCATGGCCACACATTCCTTGATCACCTCTGGAGTTGGTGACTCTACCACCTCCCTGGGCCAGGATGGACCTTGCTTGGACCTTGGTGGGGCTGGCTGTGCCCAGCTTGATGGCATTGAACAAGTCCAAGTGCTGGGTTTGCACTTTGGCCACAACAACCCCAGGCAGAGCTACAGGCTGGGGGCAGAGTGGCTGAGAGCAGCCAGGCAGAAAGGGAGCTGGGGGTGCTGGTTGAGAGTAGGCTGAACATGAGCCTGCAGTGTGCCCAGGGGGCCAAGAAGGTCAGTGGCATCCTGGGCTGCATCAGGAACAGTGTGGCCAGCAGGATCAGGGAGCTCATTCTGCCCTGTGCTCAGCTCACACCTTGAGTCCTGTGTCCAGTTCTGGGCTCCTCAACTTAAGAAGGACACTGAGACACTTGAAGGTGTCCTGAGAAGGGCAACAAAGCTGGGGAGGGGTCTGGAGCACAGCCCTGTGAGGAGAGGCTGAGGGAGCTGGGGTTGCTTAGCCTGGAGAAGAGGAGGCTCAGGGGAGACCTTCTTGCCCTCTACAACTCTGTGAAGGGAGGTTGTAGCCAGGTGGGGGTTGGTCTCTTCTCCCAGGCAAGCAGCAGCAGAACAAGAGGACACAGTCTCAAGCTGTGCCAGGGGAGGTTCAGGCTGGAGGTGAGGAGGAAGTTCTTCCCAGAAAGGGGAAGTGCCCATGGGAATGTGCTGGCCAGGGAGGTGGTGGAGTCCCCACCCCTGGAGGTGTTCAAGAGGGGACTGGATGTGGCACTAGGAGCCATGGCTTAGTTGATCAGGTGGTGTTAGGTATCAGGTGCCAGGATGGACTTGATGATCTCTGAGGTCTTTCCCAACCTGGCTGATTCTGTGACTCTCTGATGCCCACAGCCTGGCACCCAGTGCCTGCTGCACTGCAGGCCACTCCTCTGCTGCCTGGTGCTGGGCAGAGGCAAGCACAGAGGCCGTGGCAGCCAGCTGCCTGTGTGTGCAGAACCCAGCTGCTGTCCTCTCCACACACACTTCCACACTCCCTTTTCCACAGGCAGCCTTTGGGGCTGGGGCAAGGCCAGCAAGCCACTTTGGCTGGCCAGGAGGTAGCAGTGAGGAGAGGGGGGGAACCCTTCAGCCCCACCAGGCTGGCCCCAAGGTAGGCAGCATCCTCTTACCTGCTCACACAAGGTGCTGATGAGCCCTTCCAGGTCCTGTTTCTCATGCAGCACCTTCTTCCTCTCCTCATCCTCCTGTTCCAGCTGCATCTCCAGCTGCCTGAGCTGTGCACAGCAGAAGGGAAAAACACTTCAGAGCGTGGCCACAGCCCCAGGTCCTGGCAGGATGTGGCCACCACCACAGCAGGGATCTGGTAGCTGCTGGCAGAGGGTGCACACCAAAGCCTCCCAGAGCTGCAGCTGGGGCTGGGAACCAGGAAGGGGCCAAAGCCCTCAGAGCCACTCCTGCCCTCAAGGCAGTGCAGCTGCTCCTGAGCAGGAGGAGCAGAGGAAGCTGTCCTGGTGCCTGCAGGACTTTCTGGGGACATGTTGGCATCTTTGAGGCACTCTGCCTGCAAGGCATGGTCTGAGGTCCCTGAGGGCTGTACCTGCAGCTCTGGAGTGGTTACATGGAGCCTTTAGCCAAGCCAGAAAAGAGAGGGTGGCTCGAGGGTCTAGAGCATGAGTCTGCTGAGGAGTGGCTGAGAGAGGCTTAGGTTGGGCATGAGGAACAGTTTCTTCCCCCAAAGGGTTGCAAAGGCATGGGCCAGGCTGCCCAGGGCAGTGGTGGAGTCTCCATCCCTGGAGGGGTTTCAGAGCTGTGGGGATGTGGTGCCATGGTTCAGGGGTGCCCTGGTTCAGGGGTGCCCTGGTTCAGGGGTGCCCTGGTTCAGGGTTGGATTGAGCTCTTCCAACTAAACCCATTCCATGATTGCATAATTCCTCCACGGTTCCTCAGCTCATCCCCTGGCCACAAACAAGGCAAGGAACATGCTCCTTGCTCCAGGTGCCCACCAGTGAGGGCAGGGCAGTGGCCTTGCAGGGCAGAGTGTGCCATAAAGGCAGGATTGCTAGCCAGGAGCAGAGGGAGCCTGAGAGCCAGCACCAAGCCTTCATCCTTCTTGCTCAGAGCACTGCAGCAGCATCAGGAGGAGCCCAGCACTGGGGCAGCCACCCCAGAGCTCTGCCATGCAGCTGAGAGAGGCCCAGCAAGGCCAGCTGGGTGCTGGTGGTGCAAATGTGCTGACAAGCCAAGGCAGCCTGCTGCCAGCCTGCTCCTCCCCTCCTGAGCAGCTGCCTGGCTGTGCCTGCAGGAGCCACCGTGCCAGGCTGTGACCCTGGCACAGCTCCCTGGAGCCCTCCCTGTCCCAGCCACCTCCTGCAGCCCCAGCTGCTGCTCAGCCTGGGTTTAAAACAGGAATGGGAGCAAGCTGCTGAAGGCTGCTGGCTCTCCAGGCTGTCTCTGCCATGTAGTCGTTTGGAAAACAGCCCTGGGGCCATGCAGGGTGAAGGAGAGAAGGATGAAGTGTGGGCTGAGGGCAGCTGAGTGCGGGCTGAGGCACAGCACCTCCTCCAGCCACGCTGGCAGTGCCCTGCTCTCTGCACAGGGTGATGAGATGGAGGCACAGGAGGACAGGGAGGACTCTAGGAGGAGCCCTGGGCTGAAACTAAGGATGCATCATAGAATAATTGGGGTTGGAAAAGCCCTCTAAGGTCACCAAGTCCAACCACCACCCCAACAGCACCATGGCCACCAAACCATGGCCCCAAGTGTTAAACACCCCCAGGAATGGTGAGTCCACCACCTCCATGGGCAGCCTGTTCCAGTGCCTGACCACTCTTGCAGCAAAGAACAGTGTGACCCTTGCTCAGGCTGGGCTGCTGCTGGGAAAGCAGCTCTCAGCCACCCTGAGGAGTGGAGTGGAGTGGAATGGAATGGAATGGAATGGAATGGAATGGAATGGAATGGAATGGAATGGAATGGAATGGAATGGACCAGGTTGAGATCATCCAGTCCAACCTCTCACCCAACACCACCTAATCAGCTAAACCATGGCACCAAGCACTCCATCCAGGCTCTTCTTAACCACCTCCAGGGATGGGGACTCCACCAGCTCCCTGGGCAACACATCCCAATGGCCAATCTCTTTTGCTGGGACCAATTTCTTCCTGACATCCAGCCTGAACCTGCCCTGGCACAGCTTGGGACTGTGTCCTCTTGTACTGAGAGAAGAGACCAGCCCCCACCTGGCTGCAACCTCCCTTCAGGGAGCTGGAGAGAGCAAGAAGGTCTCCCCTGAGCCTCCTCCTCTCCAGGCTAAGCAAGCCCGTGGGGCTGGTGGATCCTCCTGTGCACTGTGGAAGGAGGGGCAGCCAGCACCCTGCCCCCACCACACTCAGCACCAACCTACCCTCTTCTGGCAGGACTGCCTCACGTCCTCCAGCTCCTCCTCCTTGTCCTCCAGCTCCTTCTGGTGCATCTGCTTCATCCTCTCTATCTCCAGCTCCAGCCTCTGGTGGAGCTGAAAGACCCAAAGCTGAATGCCCCAGCAGTGCCCCAGCAGCCTGGAGGGCTGGTGCTGGTGCTGGTGCTGGGCTGGATGCGCCCAGGGGGACCACAGTACCTGCTCCAGGTGATCGACTGCGGCCGTCTGCCGCTCCAGCTCTTTCCTCTGCTCCCCAGCGCTGGCCTCCAGGTCCCAGAGCCTCTTCTTGAGGGTGGGCACAGCGCTGGCATCCGGGGCGCTGGGGGCGCTGAGCTCCTGCAGCCGGCTGGCCGCGGCGGCCGCCTGCTGTGCCAGCCTGGCCACCTCGGCCTCCTTCTGCTGCTCGGCAGGGAGGGGGCAGAGGGTCAGGAGAGGAGTCCCCAGCGGGGGAGGGGGCATTGGCACAAGCACCTTGGCCTTACAACCCAGACAGTTCCCAACAGCAGCAGAGGCACTCTGGAGCAGCAGTGGGCAGCCCCTGCCCTGCATGGACACCACCCCCACCCCTCCCATCATGAGCCCTGAGCGCTGCTCAGGCCACACCTGGAGTCCTGTGCCCAGTTCTGGGCCCCTCAGCTTAGGAAGGATGTTGAGGTGTTGGAAGGTGTCCAGAGAAGGGCAACAAAGCTGGGGAGGGGTCTGGAGCACAGCCCTGGGAGGAGAGGCTGAGGGAGCTGGGGTTGCTTAGCCTGCAGAAGAGGAGGCTCAGGGGAGACCTTCTTGCTCTCCCCAGCTCCCTGAAGGGAGGTCACAGCAGAGCACAGCAGAGGGGCAGAGTCCCCTCCCTGCCCCTGCTGCCCACACTGCTGGGGATGCAGCTCAGAATGGGCTTTGCTCCCTGGCTCCTGACCTCACCTGCCCTCTCCCATGGGTTGTGCCCACAGGGGTTCTCCTCCTCCCTTTGCCTCCCTTGGTTGGCTGGCAGCAGCCTTGGGCTTTCCCCCAGCCCTGATGCCATGAGGGTCTCCAGGGGCACCTGGCACAGCATCACCCCACGGGAGCACAGACCTGCAGCTCCTTGCAGGTGAGCTTATGGCTGGAGGTGTGAAGAAGACCACGAGTGCCTTCAGCACAGTGAGCTTAGGGTTAATGAGCTGCATGATGGGATGGAAATCACTTGTACAAGGCGATCCCTTGCTCTCCTGGCAGAGGAGGACAGTGCTGAAACCCCTCAGGGAGGTCCCAGAACTGCACTACCAGGGATGGGCACCACCTTGCTGGGATTTTCCTGGCAGCCTCTGCTGGAACTTGAGGGATCACAGCTCTGCCCCAAGAGCTGGCCCCCAAACTGGTGCCAGGGAGGGATGATTGCCTCTTACCTCCAAGCTCTGCTGCAGTTTGCCCACCTCCCATCGGATGCTGGTGTTCTCCTGCGCCACTTTCTCACGGAGGCTCCTCTCAAAGGCAGATTCCCCCAAGGCCTGGGCTAACTGCAGGTCAAATCTGGAGAGGGGACAAATGCCACCTGTCCTGAGAAGGTCTGCAATGGCAGCACAGCTGCCTTCTGCTGGAGGGAGCAGAAGGGCAGGGAGGCAGCCTCAGCCAGCAGCACGCCCCTTCTCCTGCCGTGAGGCTCCCTGAGGGCTTTGGAGCTGGCCAAAAAGCCCCAGGAGCTCCTGGCTGCCATCACTGGGTCACTCCACACAAGTGAAGGGCAGCCAAGCTGGTGAAGGGCCCTGAACACAAGCCTTGTGAGGAGCAGCTGAGGGGAGGGCTAGGGAGGGACTTCTCAGGATCTCAGGGAGTGATAGGACTAGGGGCAATGGAATGAAGCTGGGGGTGGGGAGATTCAGGCTGGAGGTGAGGAGGAAGTTCTTCCCCATGAGAGTGGTGAAGCCCTGGAATGGGTTGTCCAGGGAGGTGGTTGAGGCCCCTTTCCTGGAGGTGTTTAAGCCCAGGCTGGATGAGGCTCTGGGCAGCCTGATCTAGTGTGGGGTGTCCCTGCCCATGGCAGGGGGGTTGGAACTGGATGATCCTTGTGGTCCCTTCCAACCCTGACTGGTTCTATGATTCTATGACTAGGGCTGCTTAGTCTGCCAAAGAGGAGGCTGAGAGGAGACCTTGCCACCCTCTACAACTCCCTGAAGGGATGCTGGAGCCAGGTTGGGGAGGGGTTGGTCTCTTCTCACATGCAACAAAGATACATCAAAGCTTGAGCATGAGAGGGCCCCAGCACTCAGTGACCTGGGAACCAGGCAGCTCTCTCCATGATGCCACCAAGTGCTACCATAGAGCTGTTGAGGCTGGAAGAGAGCTTTGGAGATCATCATGAAGTGCAACAGCTCATCTAGAGCTTACAATCCCACCCCTTCTGCTAAGCCACTAAGCCATGCCTCTCAGCACCACAGCCACCTCCAGGGAGGGCGACTCCACCACCTCCCCAGGCAGCCAGTCCCAGTCTTTGACAGCCCTTTCTGTGAGGAAATTGTTCCTAATGCCCAACTTGAACCTCCCCTGGAAAGAAACCTCCTTTCTGTGACGAAATTCATCCTGATGTCCAACCTGAACCTTCCCTGGCACAGCCTGAGGCCATTGTGCTGGGCATGATCCTGTTCTGGAGGCATTTCACACCAATGAGATGCAAAAGGAACCTCCTTTCTGGGAAGAAATTGCTCCTAATGTCCAGCCTGAAGCTCCCCTGGCACAACCTGAGGCCATTCTGTTGGGCATGATCCTGTTCTGGAGGCATTTCACAGTCCCACACCAATGAGACGCAAAAGGAACCTCCTGGCTCGCTGCAGCCTGCAGCAGCCAACGGGGATGGGAAGAGCGGCTCCTCAAAGGCACCCCCAGCATCCCTGTGTCCCCTTCCCTGGCAGGGGTCCCCACCAGCCTCACTTCTTCTGCCTCTTCTCCAGCTCGTGGCTGCGGGCCTGCAGGCTCTCGGCGAGCACTCTGGCGTCCTCCAGCTCGCAGGCCAGGCGCCGGCACCGCCGCCGCAGCTGCTGCGACGTCTGCTTGGCCGCCTCACAGGCTGCTTGTGCCTCAGCAAGCTGTGGGTAGAGGTGACACTGAGCCCTGGCTAGAGGTGACAGTGAGCTGTGGAGGAGCCCTGCAGCACGTGGGCCACGGACATGCTCCCACATGGGGCTCGACCCCTCTCCGGCACCAGGGCCTTTGGAGATCCTTCAGCAAACAAGATGTAGCTGCCCGGACCCCTCACACTCCAGGTCTGCTGGCAGCATCCCATCCCTCCCTATCCCATCCCTCCCTATCCCATCCCCTCTCACCCTATTCCATCCCACCCCATCCCATCCCCTCTCACCCTATTCCAACGCCTCTCACCCCATCCCATCCCATCTCACCCTATTCCATTTCATCCCACCCTATTCCCTCCCATACCTATCCCATCCCACCTTCTTCTATCCCATCCCACTCTATTCCATCCCATCCCATCCCCATCCCATTCCACCCTATTCCATCCCATCCCCATCCTATCCCCATTCCATCCCACTGTACTCCATCCCACCCCGCTCTATTCCATCCCTATTCCATCCCATCCCCTCCCCTTCAATTCCATCCCATCCCATCCTATTCCATCCCATCCCCCTCAATTCCATCCCATCCCATCCTATTCCATCCCTATGCCATCCCATCCCCATCCTACCGCCATCCCACTCAATTTCATCCCATCCCATCCCACCCTACTCCATCCCATCCCACCCTATTCCATCCCTATTCCATCCCATCCCATCTCATCCCACCCTATTCCATCCCATCCCACCTATTCCATCCCTATTCCACCCCATCCCTCCTGCTCAGTCAGCCCCAGAGGTGGACTCCTGATCCCACTGCAGGAGCCAAGGAGCTGGCTGCCCCAGGGGCTTCACAAGGTTTTGTGGCCAGGGAGGCAGGCAGAGAGCTCTCTCGGCAGCCAGAGGATGCACTCATTAAGGACTGACTTTAAATAAGCCAGAGTGTGGTGCTAATGGAGCCTGTAATTCCGGGCCAGCTCTGGGGAAGCAAATGAGCTGCTTGAGCTTCACTCAGGCTCCTAGGACTGGGCTGCTTCGCTGACTGCTCTGTAATGGACCATGAAGAGCGCTCGTTTGTGCGGCTCAGCCTCAGGGCAGGTGTCCTGCCCCCAGCCACTGGGGCTTTGGTCCCTCCTGATGACAACGCCTGGGAACTGCCAGCTCCTCATAGCAGCAGCTCTTTGGGGGACAGACCATACAATCACAGAATGGGATGGGATAGGATAGGGTAGGGTAGGGGAGGGTAGGATAGGATAGGATAGGATAGGATAGGATAGGATAGGATAGGATAGGATAGGATAGAATTAACCAGGTTGGAAAAGACCTCAGAGATCATCCAGTCCAACCTCTCACCCAACACCATCTGATCAACTAAACCACGGCACCAAGTGCCTCATCCAGGCTCTTCCTAAACACCTCCAGGGATGGGGACTCCACCACCTCCCTGGGCAGCACATTCCAACGGCCAATCTCTCTTGCTGGGAAGGACTTCTTCCCAACATCCAGCCTGAACCTCCCCTGGCACAGCTTGAGACTGTGTCCTCTTGTTCTGGTGCTGCTTGCCTGGCAGAAGAGACCAACCCCCACCTGGCTCCAACCTCCCTTCAGGGAGTTGGAGAGAGCAAGGTCTCCCCTGAGCCTCCTCTTCTCCAGGCCAACCACACCACAACCTTGGGTGAGCACTGCTCCTCCATGCCTCCCCATGGGCAATGTGCCCAGGCATCACCAGGATGTTCTTCTTTTAGGCTCAAGGTGAGGAGAAAGTTCTTCACAGGGAGATTGGCCATTGGAATGTGCTGCCCTGGGAGGTGATGGAGTCCCCATCCCTGGAGGTGTTCAAGAGGGGATTGGATGTGGCACTTGGAGCCATGGTTTAGTACTCATGAGGTGTTGGGTGACAGGTTGGACTTGGTGATCTCTGAGGTCTTTTCCAACCTTATTGATTCTATGATACCTCCAGGGGCACAGCATCCACAGCCTCCCTGGGCAACCTGTGTCCAGTGGTGATGGTGCGAGCACAACCCAAACGCTTCAAGACCCACCACTGATTCCTTCCTCACTCCAGAGCTTCCCAAGCCCATGCTCACTCCTGGCCTTGACCAAGGTTGGATTTTGGCAGCATTCAGGCATTGGAATATGTAGCCCAGGGAGGTGGTGGAGTCCCCACCTCTGAAGGCATTCAAGAAACATGTGGCCATGGCACTTTGGCACATGGTTCAGTGGCCATGGGGGTGTTGGGTTGCTGGTTGGACTGGATGAACTTGGGGGGCTTTTCCAACCCAAACCATTCTGTGATTCTATGGAAAGTCACTTTTGAAGGTGCTCAATGAGAGCAGCAGCAGCCAGCAGCAGCAGCCAGCAGCAGCCAGCAGCAGCGTTTCTGAGCCTCAGCCCTGGGAAGCTTCACCTGGCCGGGACCAAGGAGATGACATCCAGCTGCACCCCTGGCTCCTCAGTGTGACCCTGGGGAGTGCCTGACCCCTCCTGCTCCCACAGCCAGCAGCTTGCCTTTTGCTCCAGCCCTGTCCTGGCTCCCAGCTCGGACTCCAGCCGCTCCTCCAGCTGTGCCAGCCTCTTCCGCAGGAAGGAGATCTCCGTCTGGGCGCAGTCGAAGCGCACCTGCCACTCGTCCTCTGCCAAGGCACAGACATCCAGAGGGGCTGGCTGGGTGCTCAGGCCATGCCAGGCTCAGATGGGTGAATGCTCCATGACACCACAGCTCCCACATGGCATGAGTACCCACACCGAGCTCATGAGGTGCAGCTGTCCCAGCTCACACGGGATCATGGAATTGCTTTGGTTGGAAGAGACCTTCCAGGTCACTGAGTCCAACCATTCACCCAGCACTGCCAGGACACCACTGGTCCTCAGCACCACATCTGCATGGCTTTGAAGCCCCTCCATGGGTGGGGACTTGGCAGCCTGGGCCAGGCTTTGACAACCCTCAATGGGAAGACATTGTTCTTCATGTCCAACCTAGCACGTAGTCCAACCCTAGGCAAAGCATGCATGCTTATCCTACCCCATCCCATCCCCATCCCATCCCATCCCATCCCATCCCATCCCATCCCACTTGTATCTCAGCAGCTTCCTCATCAACCCAAAACATGCTTCCAGCATACTCTGAGCTGCCAGGCAGTGCCAGGCAGTGCCAGCAGCACCCTTTGTCCTGATTCCCTGCCTGCATGCCCATCCCTCCTGCTGGATGAGCAATGGAGAATGGCAGGGTGCCAAAACCACACTGAGGTGGCCAGGGGCTGGGGGGAGCAGCATTTCTGGGGGACCTCTACCCACTGGGAGAACTTTCCAGCCCCACAGGTCAATGGTTTAGTTGATTAGATGGTGTTGGGTGAGAGGTTGGACTTGATCTCAAAGGTCTTTTTCAACCTGGTTAATTCTATTCTACTCCCCCTCTATTCTGTTCTACTCCCCCTCTATTCTACTCCTACTCCATTCCATCCCCCTCTCTTCTACTCCTACTCCATTCCATCCCCCTCTCTTCTACTCCTACTCCATTCCATCCCCCTCTCTTCTATTCTATTCTACTCTACTCTATTCCCTTCCATCCTACTCCTATTCCATTCTACTCTACTCCTACTCTACTCCTATTCCATTCCACCCCACTCCTATTCCCTTCCATCCCACTCCTATTCCCTTCCACCCCACTCCTATTCCATTCCACTCTATTCTATTCCCTTCCATCCCACTCCAATTCCATTCCACTCTACTCTATTCCCTTCCATCCTACTCCTATTCCATTCCACTCTATTCTATTCCCTTCCACCCCACTCCTATTCCATTCCACTCTATTCTATTCCCTTCCATCCCACTCCTATTCCATTCCACTCTATTCTATTCCCTTCCACCCCACTCCTATTCCATTCCACTCTATTCTATTCCCTTCCATCCCACTCCAATTCCATTCCACTCTATTCTATTCCCTTCCATCCCACTCCTATTCCATTCCACTCTATTCTATTCCCTTCCATCCCATCCCACTCTATTCTACTCTATTCCATCCCATCCCACTCCCCTCCTATTCTACTCCCCTCAGGAGCCCAGAGCATGCATCCCTCCCCTCTCAGAGCCATCCCTACCTCCTCCAGAGCCGCTTATCTTCATCTCGCGCAGCTGCACCAGCTGCTGGGCCTCCTCCAGCTGCTTTTCCACCGACTCCAGCTTCTTCTGCACTTGGTCATGTTTGCTCTGGAGAAAGGCAGGGAAGGAAAGGAGCAGCTCTACCCATCTCCAGGGCCCAGGGAGGCTGCGTCAAGGGCCAGCAGCAGGGCCGCAGGGCTCGGGGCTCTCCTACCTGCAGCTCCTGCAGCTCCCGGGCAGCGCGCAGCCGCTCCGCCCGCTCCCCGTCCAGGGCCTGGCAGGTGGCGTCGCTCTTGTACCGCTCATCCGACAGCTCCGTCGTCAGGTCGATGATCTGGAGGTCAGCAGGAGTCAGTCTGGGCACCACCATGCCCAGGGGGGTGGCCAGCCACCTTTCATCAAGCCAGTTGCTGCCCAGCCTGTATCGGTGCTTGGGAGCCGGCTGGGTCAGGGCAATCCCAAGCACCGATACAGGCTGGGCAGCAACTGGCTTGAGAGCAGCCCATGAAGAAAAGGCCTTGGGAGTGCTGGTGGAGGAGAAGCTCAATAGGAGCCAGCAGTGAGCACTTGCAGCCCAGAAAGCCAATCCCAGCCTGGGCTGCAGCGGGAGAAGCAGAGCCAGCAGGTCGAGGGAGCTGATTCCCCTCCTCTGCTCCATCTGCTCAGACCCCACCTGGAGCACTGCAGCCAGTGCTGGAGTCTCTACTACAGGAAGGATGTGGAGGTGCTGGAAGGTGTCCAGAGAAGGGCCATGAGGATGAGCAGAGGGCTGGAGCTGCTCTGCTATGAGGACAGACTGAGGGAGTTGGGGCTGTGCAGTCTGGAGAAGAGAAGGCTCTGAGGAGACCTAGTTGTGGCCTTCCAGGATCTGCAGGGGGCTACAGGAAAGCTGGGGAGGGTGTCAGGGAGGGACAGGACTGGGGGGGATGGCAAAAAAACCTAGAAATGGGTAGATTGAGATTGGATGTTAGGAAGAAGTTGTTCCTCATGAGGGTGGTGAGAGCCTGGCACAGGTTGCCCAGGGAGGTGGTGGAAGCCTCATACTTGGAGGTGTTTGCAGCCAGGCTGGATGTGGCTGTGAGCAACCTGCTGTGGTGTGAGGTGACCCTGCCCATGGCAGTGGGGGTGGAACTGGCTGAGCCTTGAGGTCCCTTCCAGCCCTGACAATTCTGTGATTCCATGATCAACCCAAGTGTCCTCATCCCTGTCCTCTGACAGCTGCCAGTGCTTAGGGTATGTGGTAAGTGCACACCAGCAGCCACCAATGTCACCAGTGGGAAGCCAGGCAGTGCCCAGTGGCTGCACTGCCAGCAGCTGGCAGCAGCAGGCTCCCAATGCTCCTTTCCCTCCACCCAATGACACTTCAAGGCACTTTGTGATGTTTTGCAGCCCCCTCTACACAAGCTCCTTGGCTGCTCCAACAAGTTCAAGCCCATAGTTGATGTGACTCCATAGTTAGAGTGTGGACAAGAGGAAATGGCCTCAAGTTGGCCCAGAGGAGGTTTAGGTTGGACATGAGGAACAATTTCTTCCTCTAAAGGGTTACCAGGCACTGGGACAGGCTGCCCTGGGCAGTGGTGGAGTCCCCACCCCTGGAGGGGTTTAAAGACATTTGGACAAGTTGCTTAGGGACACAGTCTAAGAGTTATGGACAGGGAGATGCTAGGTTATGGTTGGCCTCCACGGTCTTAAGGTCCAAGCAGGCAATTCTGTGCTGATGCTGAGAGGCAGGGGCCAGGCAGAGCCCTCCTCCTGCACGCCGTCTCCTTGCCATTAGCATTCATGCCACGAAGCTCAGCCGCTCCTGGTGTCAGCAGAGGCTGGCAAGCCTGCTCCTGAGAGCTCAGGGAGAACATGATCCATCTGTGTGTCATTCCCCACTCTAATTACACCCTGTGTCAGCAGAAGGGATGACACTCACGTGGCCACCTTCCAGCCTCACGCACCGGTGCCAGCGCGAGGTGACAGCTCTCCTTGCTGGAGGGGACAGGAGGCTTTCCCTGGGGACACCCCCAGGAATGGCCCATCCCCAGGGCATCCTGCCCGCTCTCTGGGCGCAGCTGGAGCACCCACTGCTCTGGCAGGGGAGGGAATCTCACCCAGCAGGGCCCCCCTGGTGCTGCCATGGGGCACCGCAGCTTATCTGAGCCCTGCCGGGAGAGCCGCAGCTGGCTGCGGTCACCCGGCCCCCACCCAGCCCTCAGCTTCTCCTGCTGGGATGGATCTGCTGGCTGCATCCTGGTGTTATGGTGCCAGCAGAACATCTCTGCAACCTGCAATGGGTTGCCCAGGGAGGTGGTTGAGGCCCCATCCCTGGAGGTGTTTAAGGCCAGGCTGGATGAGGCTCTGGCCAGCCTGCTCTAGTGTGGGGTGTCCCTGCCCACGGCGGCGGGGTTGGAACTAGAAGATCCTTGAGGTCCCTTCCAACCCTGACTGATTCTGTGATTCCAGGTCTGGTTGCTTGGGACCCTGAGCAACCTGCTCCAGCTGAAGGTGACCTTGCTGAGGGCAGGGGGTGGGACTGGATGAGCTTCCAAGGTCCCTTCCCACCCAAACCAATCTGCTTCTGTGCTTTCACATTTACCCCCCGGGGTGGCTCTTTTCCCAACCCGACCAAGCAGGGACTGCAGCAGAGGGACTGTTTAGAGGGGGCTGGGGGGGTGAGGGGGGAAGGTCTACCTTGCTCTCCAGCTTCTCTGTGGTCTGCCTGAGCTCACTGCAAGCCTGCTCAGATTTCTCCAGCTTCTTTCTCAGCGCTGCCAGCTCCTCCTAAGGGCAGATTGGAAAGGAAAGGTCCACGGAGAGCCCCAGCATGCTTGGTTTAGTTAGGAAAGGGAGGGAGAAATATGTAACAACCATGAAAAAAGCCTCTTTTTCTGTTCCAAGTAAGCAGGAGAGACGTGGCTGCCTTATTAAGACAAATCAGGAGGCATCCTTTGAAGGCTGCAGATTGCTGGGGCTGCAGCTCCTCCTGCCATGGATTTGGTCGGAGGGAATGTCAGCTCTGGTGTGTAACAGAGCACACCGCGGGGGGAGGGGGGAAAAAAAACCACCTCAAAGGCTCGGGATGAGCAGCCAAAGGCCTCAGAGCTGCTCTCAGAGCGTTCCTGGGGCCCTGGCAAGGTTATCACAGAGGCAACGTGGTTTGCCTGTGATGCTGTTCCTCGGGCAGCCTGAAGGAGCTGCTCCGCGGAGCCTGCTCCCGCTTTGATCTCCGACAGCTGAGCAGAACGTGCAGCGCTGTGATAAAACCAGGGGCTGGGGGGGGACGGGGCCTGATCCTTCCCCCCGTGGGCTTGGAGGGAGGCGCGGAGGCTTGGGCAGCTTTTATTTTGCCCGGATCAGCCTGAAAACGTCTTGTTAAACCCTCACTAAGGCAAGAGGAGGAGCAGGACTCCGGGGAAGACAGGCTGAGAATCCGGGGCAGGTCTCAGACCAGTGCAGAGGGGCCAAGGGTGGCTTTTCTGGGTCAGAAAATGCCCTTTAATGTCCCCCCATCAGCGGTGGCAGCGCAGCTGGAAGCCAGCAGAGCTCTGGCGACAGCACGGAGCAGAGTCCCCCACACTGAGAAGGTGTTTGGCTGCTCATCATCCACCATCTCACACAGGCATGGGGAGCACCTGTCCCCAGGGGGCTGGCTGCAGTGGATCCAGCCTCAGCAAGCTGCCAGGGGGGCACAGGGAGGGCAGTGGGGCTGCCCCAGCCCTGGCATGGGGCTTTGGCCCCAGGGACACGGTGCATTTGCTTCTGGCCCTCTAAGAAAGGAGAGCTGCCTCTCCCTCCACATCTCTGCAGGGCACATTACTCAGGAGGGGGGAAATGGAGATGATGACTTCTGGATGGTGAGGAAAAGATCTCTGCCCTGGCAGAAGTGGCTTCCAATGTGGCTGACCCACCAGGCAGAGCCCCTAAAGAATCCCATCCCATGCCATCCCAATCTATCCCACCCCATCCATTCCAACCTCCCCAGTGCTCCCCATCCCTCCCATTCTGCTGTCCCCATCCCTCCCATTCTGCTGTCCCCATCCCAGCAGGAGAAGGGAAGTTCATTGTGCCCTTGTACTCAGCATTGGTTAGGCCACACCTTGAGTCCTGTGTCCAGTTCTGGGCTCCTCAGTTTAAGAAGGACATTGAGACACTTGGAGGTGTCCAGAAAAGAGCAACAAAGCTGGGGAGGGGTCTGGAGCACAGCCCTGGGAGGAGAGGCTGAGGGAGCTGGGGTTGCTTAGCCTGGAGAAGAGGAAGCTCAGGGGAGACCTTATTGCTCTCTACAACTCCCTGAAGGGAGGTTGTAGCCAGCTGGGGGTTGGTCTCTTCTCCCAGGCAAGCAGCAGCAGAACAAGAGGACACAGTCTCAAGCTGTGCCAGGGGAGATTCAGGCTGGATGTTAGGAAGAAGTTCTTCATAGAGAAAGTGATTGGCCATTGGGATGTGCTGCCCAGGGAGGTGGTGGAGTCCCCCTCCCTGGAGGTGTTCAAGAGGGGACTGGATGTGACACTTGGGGCCATGGTTTAGTTAGTTAGGAGGTGTTGGGGGACAGGGTGGACTGGATGATCTCTGAGGTCTCTTCCAACCTTATTGATTCTATGATTCTGCTATCCCATCCCATCCCATCCCATCCCATCCCATCCCATCCTGCTCTCCTATTCTTCTCCCCCAGCCCATTCTGCCCCCCCCCGGAGCGTACTTCTTTGGCGTGGAGCTGCTCGTCGGCGAGGTTGACGCTGAGCAGGGGCCGCAGGCGGCTCAGCAGCTGCCACCAGGGCCAGTGCCTGACCGCCTGGAAGAGCAGCAGGTTCCTCTGGATGCAGCGGACAGCGAGGCGCTGGATCTGTGGGGGATACAGCCAAGCAGCGGCACTCAGCCTGCCGGCAGCAAGCCCCTGGCCGGCGGAGGAGCTCCGCGCCGCGGGGGACGGCAGCACAGCCGCTGGCCTCGTCGATGCACATCTCATGAGGGAAAGCACAGCTCCTCGTGAAGAAAAGGCCTTGGGGGTGCTGGGGGAGGAGAAGCTCAGCAGGAGCCAGCAGGGAGCACTTGCAGCCCAGAGAGCCAATCCCAGCCTGGGCTGCAGCAAGAGAAGCACAGGCAGCAGGGCCAGGGAGGGGATTCTGCTCCTCTGCTCCATCTGGTGAGACCCCACCCGGAGCACTGCAGCCAGTGCTGGAGCCTCTGTTACAGGAAGGATCTGGAGGTGCTGGAAGGTGTCCAGAGAAGGGCCATGAGGATGAGCAGAGGGCTGGAGCTGCTCTGCTGTGAGGACAGACTGAGGGAGTTGGGGCTGTTCAGTCTGGAGAGGAGAAGGCTCCAAGAAGACCTCATTGTGGCCTTCCAGGTTCTGAAGGGGGCTACAGAAAAGCTGGGGAGGGACTTCTGAGGGTGTCAGGGAGAGTTAGGACTGGGGGGATGGAACAAAACTGGAAGTGGGTAGATTCAGATTGGATGTGAGGAAGAAGTTCTTCCCC
Organism: Dryobates pubescens; assembly: GCF_014839835.1. Lineage (NCBI taxonomy): Eukaryota > Metazoa > Chordata > Aves > Piciformes > Picidae > Dryobates > Dryobates pubescens. The sequence continues at coordinate 5,256,864 of NC_071636.1, forward strand.
ATGAGGGTGGTGAGAGCCTGGCACAGGCTGCCCAGGGAGGTGGTGGAAGCCTCATCCCTGGAGATGTTTGCAGCCAGGCTGGATGTGGCTGTGAGCAACCTGCTGCAGTGTGAGGTGTCCCTGCCCATGGCAGGAGGGTTGGAACTGGCTGAGCCTTGAGGTCCCTTCCAGCCCTGACAATTCCATGACTCTATGTCTGCCCACCGGGTGGGTGGACCTCAAAGGGGCAGCCACAAGGTGGGTGAACATCAAAGGGGCAGCCTGTTCTGCTCAAGTAAGCTGCAGTTTGGATGCTGTGGGCCATGCCACAGCAGCACTGAGCCTCTGCAGCAGCCAGAGGCTGGCATTTGGTGGGCAGAGGGTGTCCATGCCCTGTGGGATTGATACCTTCAACCTCTTGAACTTCTGGCGGCTGAGGAAGCCCTTGCAAGCAGCCTGGAGCAGGGTCACGTTCTTGGCTATCAGCTTGTCACGTTGCTTCTCCAGCCTGGAGATGACTCCTGGCTTCAGGAACACCTGGCAGCAAGCAGCAGAGGTTAGATCAGAAGCAGGACAGGGTCTGAAAGCTGCCTGCAGCCAGCAGCACACGTTTCTGGCCAAGACCTGGCAGCCCCCCCCGAGCTCTGCAGGAGACCAAAGGTCCTTGGGCCAGCCCAAAGCGCTGGGCTGGGAAATGAATCCAGCCCTACCCAGCCAAACCCACAGTGCACACAGCTGCTCCGTGCCAGGAAGGTGTCCCTGGCACCAGTCTCCCTGGGGACACTCATGGGACAGCAGGAGGGACCTATGTCACAGCTCCATGCTGTCCCCAGGACAGCAGCAGGATGGCTGTGTGTCCCAGAGAGCACTTTCCCCCCAGCCCTATGTCTCCTGCTCCTGAGCATCACCCAAGTGGGCTGTGTGGGGTTGCCCAGGTCTCACTGACATCCTGGGAACTCAGCTGATGGTTGTCCTGTGGGACCTGGCACATTGGGCCTTTGCTCTGCCCCTGCCTCCTCTGCCTCCTCCTTCTTGCCAGCCTCTTGTCAGCGGTGCCCAGCAGCAGGACCAAGGGCAGTGGGCACAAGATAGGACCCAGGGGGTTCCATCTGCCCAGGAGGTGTGAGGTTGCTGGAGCCCTGGAGCAGGCTGCCCAGAGAGGCTGTGGAGTCTCCTTCTCTGGGGAGATTCCAAACCCAGCTGGGCATCAACCACCAAGTAGCTGCAGGTCCTCAAAGCTCTTCCCCTGGGCCACTGGCCATGTCCCACCCACTGCAAGGAGAGCAGAGCCACCTGCCCTGGCAGGGGCATCACTGCCAGCACAGAGAGCAGCAAAGGAGCCAGGAGCAGGAAAAACCAGAACTAACCCACAGCATTTGAGAAGGGAAGGCTCTGAGGAGAACTCAGAGCAGCCTTCCAGGACTTGCAGGGGGCTGCAGGAGAGCTGGCATGGAGTGAGAGGATGAGGGGGGATGGCTTCATACTGGAGGAAGCTGGATGCAGATTGGACACAGGGAAGAAATTCTTCCCCATGAGGGTGGTGAGGCCCTGGAACAGGTTGTGGAGGTGTTCAAAGCCAGGTTGGATGTGGCCTTGAGCCACCTGGTCCAGGGGGAGGTCTCCCTGCCCATGGCAGGGGGGTTGCAACTGGATGATCCTTAAGACCCTTTCCAACTGAAACCATTCACAGATTCTCTGCCAGTGAATGTAGCTCAGAGTCGAGGTCTCAGGGTAAGACCTCCTGTGGTGCAGGACATCTCTGGGTGTCAGCTGTCTCTGGGGATAGGTGTCTCTCTTAGACTGGAGGTGAGGAGAAAGTTCTTCCCAGAGAGAGCTGTTAGCCATTGGGATGTGCTGCCCAGGGAGGTGGTGGAGTCCCCATCCTTGGAGGTGTCCAAGAGGGGATTGGATGTGGCACTTGGAGCCATGGTTTACTCATGAGGTGTGGGGTGACAGGTTGGCCTGGATGATCTCTGAGGTCTTTCCCAACCTTGTTGATTCCATGATTCTCTCTGAGGCTGATCATTGCCAGCTGTTGTGATGCAAATGGAGACCCTCCCCCCTCCATCACCCCTGGGAGGCCAGCGGCAGCCCCAGGGAGCTGCTGGTTTCAGGCTGACAAAGCCAATCAAAGCACAATTCAGAGGAAACTCCCTGCCTCGAGATAATGCCATGATTGCTCCACCACTCCTTTGATTGTCTCATTAATGTCTCTATTAACTTCACAGAAGCCAGTACAGAAATCGATGCTCAAAGGGATGGCAAAAGCCTGACTCCTCCAGCAGGAGATGAGAGCAGAGCTGCTGCTGCCTTATTGATTAAGCAGCAGGGCTTCAGGGAGAGAGGACTGCAGACTGCTCCATGCAGGAGAAAGGGAAGTTGGGTTTGCTCCACAAGGGTTGTGGAGTGACCTCATTCTTCACAGCCTCCCTGGGCTGAAGGCAAGCAAGCTTCATGTTTAGGCTCTTCAGTTTAGGCTGGAGGTGAGGAGAAAGTTCTTCCCAGAGAGAGTTGTTAGCCATTGGAATGTGCTGCCCAGGGAGGTGTTGGAGTCACCATCCCTGGAGGGGTTCAAGAGGGGATTGGATGTGGCCCTTGGAGCCACGGTTTAGTAGTCATGAGGTGACAGGTTGGACTTGGTGATCTCTGAGGTCTTTTCCAGCCTTGCTGATTCTATGATTTTCAGTTGAGATTCATGGAATGGGTTGGGTTGGAAGGGACCTTCAAGATCATCTAGTCCCAAGCCCCCCTGCCATGGGCAGGGACCCCTCACAGTAAAGCAGGCTGCTCAGAGCCCCATCCAGCCTGGCCAGATCATCTCTGTGAGCTCCTCTGGACCTGCTCCATCAGCTCCATGTCTTTCTTGTGTTGGAGGCCCCAGAACTGGACACAGCAATCCAGGTGGGGTTTGGCTTCTCCCCCCACATAGATGCCATGGGGAGCAGAGGAGGAGAGGGCATCCTCCCCAGACAGGGCTGCTCTGGGCAGCTGGCATGGGGCTGGCTGTGCACTGGGAGCAACTGGGAAGCAGAGATCAGAGCCATCATACCTGGCTGCGTCCTATGGCAACACTCTTCTTCTCCAGATCCAGTGCCTGGAAGAGCTCCTCTATAGCCTGTGGAGAAGGAGAACAGCAGAGCATCACAGAACTGCTCAGAAGACTTTTGCACCCTGGTATGAGCCTGCTGAAACCAGGCACAGAGACCCCTGGTCCTTATGGGCACCCAGGAAGGGTGTCTCCAGCTTATGGGCACCCAGCTGTGCTCTCCTTTCCTCCTCCCCATCCAGCACTGCACTCACCCAGCCCCAAAGCAGCTTCCCCAGCCCCAAGTCCTGGTGTCAGAAGGGCTTTCTGCCATGGAAGGACTTTGGGCAGCATGGGGAGGGAAGATCTACAGCTGCAACAGCCAGCCCTGGTCAGGAAGGACCCAATGCACAGGAGGCCATGGAAGGAGACTGCTCAGGGGAAAGAAAGAATCCCTCCAAGCACCATCCAGCCAGGGTCTCTTTAGGGGCTCTGCCTGGTGGGTCAGCCACATTGGAAGGGCAGAGATCTTTTTCTCACCATCCAGAAGCCATCATCTCCATTTCCCCCCTCCTGAGTAATGTGCTCTGCAGAGATGTGGAGGGACAGGCAGCTCTCCTTTCTTAGAGGGCCAGAAGCAAATGCACTGTGTCCCTGGGGCCAAAGCCCCATGCCAGGGCTGGGGCGGCCCCACTGCCCTCCCTGTGCCCCCCTGGCAGCTTGCTGAGGCTGGATCCACTGCAGCCAGCCCCCTGGGGACAGGTGCTCCCCATGCCTGTGTGAGATGATGGATGATGAGCAGCCAAACACCTTCTCAGTGTGGGGGACTCTGCTCCGTGCTGTCGCCAGAGCTCTGCTGGCTTCCAGCTGCGCTGCCACCGCTGCTGGGCTGTGAGCCCTTGGTGCTCCCCAACAGCTCAGCCCACGAAGCTGAAAGCAGCAGGGAAAGCATCAAGATTCCCCCCACCCCGAGCTCAGCAGCAGAGAGCTGAGCCGTGCAGGAGATTAGTCCTGAGCTGTTGGAGAAGCCTGAACTCAATTACTCTGAGCTCTGGGCCAACGTGAGGGCCACACCAACCAGCAGCAGGGAACGTTCCCCCAGGGCAGCACAAGCACTGCCTGGACAAACCAGAGAGGTGAAAATCCCAGAGCTGCAGAAGCAGTGACAGAAATCCTCTGCTAATACTTCACTCCATATCACATCCCCCCAGCAGGATCATCTCCTCCAGGCAGGACAAAGCCACGGGAGAAAGCTTTGCCCACGGGTCCAGGAGCACCTTGAAGCAGCAGAGCTGCAGCAGCAGCTGAGCATGCAGCAGGGGGAGGTGGGGATGCTGCATGGCAGTGCAGGGGGGGTTTAAATCACCAGCAGGTGAGGGTGGGGGTGAAGGGCTGGAAAAGGACTTGAGGAGGGTGGTGGGGTGTGAAAAGCTGGACGTGAAGTGGCACTGTGCGCTCCAAGCCCGGAGCCAAACATGTCCTGAGTGGGCAGCAGGGAGAGGGAGAGGATTCTGCCCCTCTGCTCCACTCTGCTGGGACCCCACCTGCAGTGCTGGGGAGCCCCCAAGACAAGAAGGATATGGAGCTGTTGGAGCAGGGCCAGAGGGGGTCACAGCAATGATGGGAGGACCAGAACCCCTCTGCTGTGAGGCCAGGCTGGGAGAGTTGGGGATGTTCAGCCAGGAGAAGAGAAGGCTCCAGGGAGACTTTCTGGTGGCTTTTCAGTACTCATCAGAAAGCTGGGGACAGAGTTTTGAGCAGAGCCTGGTGTGACAGGACAAGGGTGATGGTTTGAAAGCAAAATAGGGAGATTCAGACTGGAGAGAAGGAAGAAATGTTTGATGCTGAAGGTGGTGAGAGCCTGGCCCAGGTTTGCCCAGAGGGGTAGGAGCTGCCCCATCCTTGATAGTCTAGGGCTCCAAGCAATCTGCTCCTGTTGCAGATGTCCCTGATGACTGCAGGGGGGTTGGACTGGATGACCTATGAAGGTCCCTTCCAACCCAAACCATCCCATGATTCCATGATCCTGCCCCTCCAGACCCACTGTTTGTGCCCTGGCCCTGCAAAACCACACCAAGCAGGCACACAGCCAGAGCTCTGGAGAAAGTAGCACAGCCCTCAGCAAGGAGATTTCCAAAGCCATTTCCTCCTGGGCACAATGAAGCAGCAATAAGAGGCTTCATCTCCAGGCTGATTTGCTCCAAGTCCTCTCCATGGTGCAGTAACTTTGGTGATGCAGCCCTTGCCTGCCCTGTTCAATGCTTCTGCAAAGCCAGTCCCTGGGGACTCCAGGAGGAGGAGCTGAGCTTGGCTGCTCTGCCAGCAGAGCCTTGCTGGCTGCTGGAGGACACACGTCCCACCCTGCTCAGGGTGAAGAGGAGCAGGATGAAAAGCCATCCCCTGCAACCCAGCTCTATGGACACAGCCCCGTGGTTGGGTCACTCCTGGCTCTTGCAAGGGAGCCATGGAGTAGTTTTGGTTGGAAGAGATCTTTTGGATCAGCCAGTCCAACCATGAACCCAGCACTGCCAGGGCACCACTAAGCCATAGCCCTCAGCACCACATCCCCACAGCTCTGAAACCCCTCCAGGGATGGGGACTGCCCTGGGCAGCCTGGGCCAGGTCTTGACAACCCTCAAGGGGAAGAAATTGTTCCTCATGTCTAACCTTAAACCTCCCCTGGTGCAACTGGAGGCCATTCCCTCTTGTCCTGTTGTTTGCTCCTTGGAAGAGACCAACCCCCACCTCACTCCAGCCACCCAGGTCAGGGAAATGCTGGTGTGAGACAGCTCACTTGGAGAGAGGGCAAACCAGGCTCACACAGGGTATGGGCAACACCAGACCACAGGCTGCCTGTGAGGAGCTCCAGGAATTGTTCCTCACTGCAAAGAAAGCTCAAAGAAAGCACACTGGGGAGGGCTGGAAGAGCTCCACCAGCAGCAGAACCCATCATGCACCCTGGCATGCAGCAAGAATACTGTGGCCAGCAGGAGCAGGGAGGTCATTCTGCCCTGTGCTCAGCATTGATTAGGCCACACCTTGAGTCCATGTCCAATTCTGGGCCCTTCAGTTTAAGAAGGACATTGAGACTCTTGAAGGTGTCCAGAGAAGGGCAATGAGGCTGGGGGGAGGCCTTGAGCACAGCCCTGTGAGGAGAGGCTGAGGGAGCTGGGGTTGCTTAGCCTGCAGAAGAGGAGGCTCAGGGGAGACCTCCTTGCTCTCCACAACTCCCTGAAGGGAGGTTGTAGCCAGGTGGGGGTTGGTCTCTTCTCCCAGGCAAGCAGCAGCAGAACAAGAGGACACAGTCTCAAGCTGTGCCAGGGGAGGTTTAGGCTGGAGGTGAGGAGAAAGTTCTTCCCATCAAGAGAGATTGGCCATTGGGATGTGCTGCCCAGGGAGGTGGTGGAGTCCCCATCCCTGGAGGTGTTCAAGAAAGGCTTGGATGTGGCACTTGGTGCCATGGCTTAGTTGCCAGGAGGTGTTAGGTACCAGGTGATAGGTTGGGCTTGACGATCTGAGGTCTTTTCCACCCTGGTTGATTCTGTGATCCTACCTTGCTCTCGTTGGGCACCTCATAAGCAGAGGTGTGCTTCCTCATGACGTCTGGAGCCAGCACCTGGAAGCGCCGTCGGAACTGGGTCAGGAGCAGGCGGTCTGCATACCCTGGGGACAGACAGACAGACAGACACTGGTGGTGGCCCTGCCAGCCCGGGGGAGCTTGTGGCTTGCAATGAAACACTGGGGAGGGAACCAGAAGCGGGGGGTTCTGCAAAGGGTGGCAATGTCCTGACAGCAAAAGGTGTCACAGGTGGTGAGAACCCAGGGAGATGCCTGGAGTGAGGGCAAGGTGGAGGGAGTGGAGAAGCAGCAGAGATAACACCTGAGGTGGCCAGATGCCATCCCACTGCTTCCTGTCATGCAGGAGGGGCTCCTGCATGGATCCCTCTCCACACGGCATGGGCTGTGCCCCTGGTCAGTGCAGGGCCAGCCTCATACTTCAAGGGCAGCATGAAGGAACCCCACCAGAGGCTGAGGTTCAGCCACTGTGCCAGGCTGTGCCGCCTGGCAGCACTGCAGGATGTGGGCAGGGGACCCTGGCAAAAAGCAGCCACAAAACCTCAGGGGCTTCCAGCAGTGTGTAAGGCCTGAGCTGTGGGCATGGCAGCACGGGGGGGCGCGCAGACAGGGCAGCACAGGGGGCAGCACGGGCAGATGGCAGCGCGGGTGGGGGGTGCGGACAGGACAGCGCGGGAGGGGGGCAGAGGGCAGCGCGGGAGGGGGGCAGAGGGCAGAGGGCAGCGCGGGTGGCGGGCAGAGGGCAGCGTGGGTGGGGGGTGCGGACAGGGCAGCGCGGGAGGGGGGCAGAGGACAGCGCGGGAGGGGGGCAGAGGGCAGCGCGGGAGGGGGGCAGAGGGCAGAGGGCAGCGTGGGTGGGGGGCACGGGCAGCGCGGGTGGCGGGCAGAGGGCAGAGGGCAGCGCGGGTGGCGGGCAGAGGGCAGCGTGGGTGGGGGGCGCGGGCAGAGGGCAGCAGGCAGCACGGGTGGGGGGCAGAGGGCAGCACGGGTGGGGGGCAGAGGGCAGCAGGCAGCATGGGTGGGGGGCAGAGGGCAGCACGGGTGGGGGGCAGAGGGCAGAGGGCAGCGCAGGTAGCGGGCAGAGGGCAGCCCTACCGATGCGGTGCAGGCGAAGAGCATCCAGGAGCTGGGTCCCCTCCAGCTGGGCTCGCAGGGTTGGCACGTCCAGCTGGGGGGCTGCGTCAGGTGGCGTGGGGGGAGGAGGGCCAAGCCCCTCCATCCCTGGTCCAGGCAGGAGACAGTGGACAAAGTGCAGCTGGGAGCGTCGGAGAAGGTTGGTGAGAGCATCCTGCCAAGCAAGGAGAGGTCAGTGGGGTGCAGGGGGGCAAAGGGGCAGCAGGTGGTGGTGGTGGTGGGAGACACTCCTTGTGCACCCACAGCAGGGTGGGTGGCCAAGAGCCACCCTCAGAGACCTCAAAGCTCAAGTGCCTGGTAGGAGCAGCAGCTTCATCAGAGACTCACAGAATCATCTGGGTTGGAGAAGACCTTTAAGGTCACCCAGTCCTACCCCTCTCTAACTCTGCCAAGCCTGATGCTAAACCATGTCCCCCAGCACCACACCTCTGTGGCCTTTAACCACCTCCAGGGGACTCAACCAGCTCCCTGGGGAGCCTGCTCCAGTGCCTGAGAGCCTGGTCAGCGAGGTGAGCTCAAGGTGCTGGCCGCAGATGCTGAGCAGGACCTCCCTCCTGCAACCCCACGGTTTCCATTGATGGGCTACAAGAGCTTACCAGGGTGGAGTGTTTCTGGGCAAAGGTTTGCCAGGGATGATCCAGGGGCACAAAGCTTACAGAGGCTGAGCCTCAGCTCCCCCAGAGAGCTGAGGCACCTAATTATGGCTGAGACCAGCAGGAGCTTGGCAGGTGCCCAGCACGGAGGGTCACTCAACTCGGCTGAGTGCTTAAGAGGATTAAGTGGGGGCCCAGCAAGGTGCACGTGTAATCTGCTCGGGGATTTGCTTGGCTGGGATGGATGCCCTCAGCAACAGCACTGCTAGGGGGGCTCCTGGCCACCCACAACAGCACCCAGGGCCAAGAGCCCTTCTGGGACATGGAGCTGCACAGAAGCATAGAGTCATAGCCTGGTTTGGGTGGGAAGGGATCTTTAAAGGCCACCTAGTGAATCCCCAGCTAGAGCAGGGTGCTCGGAACCCCAGACAGCCTGACCTGCAGGGCTGGGGCAGCTCCCACCTCTCTGGGCAGCCCAGGCCAGGCTCTCACCACCCTCAGTGTGAAAAAACAAGTACTCCTTATGGAGTAGTGACCCCCACTTACAGAGTCATGGAATTGTCAGGGGTGGAAGGGACCTCAAGGCTCAGCCAGTCCCAACCCCACTACCATGGACAGGGACACCTCACACTGCAGCAGGTTGCTCACAGCCACATCCAGCCTGGCTGCAAACACCTCCAGGGATGAGGCTTCCACCACCTCCCTGGGCAACCTGTGCCAGGCTCTCACCACCCTCCTGGGGAAGAACTTCTTCCTAACATCCAATCTCAATCTCCCCATTTCTAGTTTTGTTCCATTCCCCCCAGTCCTATCCCTCCCTGACACCCTCAAAAGTCCCTCCCCAGCTTTCTTGTAGCCCCCTGCAGATACTGGGAGGCCACACTAAGGTCTTCTCAGAGCCTTCTCTTCTCCAGACTGAACAGCCCCAACTCCCTCAGTCTTACACCCAGCAATGGTGAACCCCAGCCCCGTGGTGCAGGAGGTGCCTGTCCAGGTAGGCTGGGGGGGGGATTCCTGCCAAGGCAGAGCGTGTCTGGGGCAGGGTCTCAGTGTGGGGGTCACAGAATCACTGCACGGTTGAGGTTGGAAGGAAGCTCTGGAGGTCATCCAGTCACAAGCAGGGGCACCCACAGCAGCTTGCCCAGGATCACAGTGCCCAGGGTGGGGTTGGAATCTCTCCAGAGAAGGAAACCCCACGCCCTCTCTGGGCAGCCCAGGCCCCTCTGGGCAGCCCCCATGCCCCCTCTGGGCAGCCCCAGGCCCCTCTGGGCAGCCCCCATGCCCTCTCTGGGCAGCCCCCATGCCCCTCTGGGCAGCCCCCATGCCCTCTCTGGGCAGCCCCCAGGCCTCCTGGGCTTCCAGGCGGTGCCCATCGGGCTCCACCTTGCCCTGAGCAACCCACCCCGCAGGCAGGACGCTCCTGGAGGCCAGACTCACCGCCTGCAGCTTGAGCTGGGCACACACCGACCTCTTCCTCACGGCGGCGAAGCTGCTGGCGAAGGTCTTCCTGACGCAGGCGTTGCGGCGCAGGGCGGCCTGGGAGCGCCCCTCCAGCCCCGCCACGGCGCGGCCGCCCGGCGCTGCCCACGAGTGGGGCTCCACCAGCCGCCTCACCGCTGAGCTGGCGTTGGGGGGAACAACACCGCAGGCTGCTGGGGGTGCGGCTGCAAGCCCCGCTTCCAACCCCCCCTTCCCTGCAGGCGCAGCGCCCCGCGCTCGGCGCTGGTGCTGCCGCGGGGCAGCCGGCCGCGGAGCGGAGCCGGGCGCTGGGACGAGCCTCACCCCTTCTGTGCCGCTCCGGCTGGGGAGCTGAGTTGCCACCAGGCTGAGAACTTCCCCCAGGGTGAAGCTTGGAATCACAGAACGGTTTTGACTGGAAGGGACCTTTCAGATCATCCAGTTGAACTCTTAGCCCAGCACTGCCAGGGCACCACCAAACCATGGCCCTTGATGGGGTGCTTGGTGTCATGGTTTAGTTGATTAGATAGTGTAGGATGAAAGGTTGGACTCAATGATCTTGAAGGTCTCTTCCAACCTGGTCTGGTCTACCTTACCTCTACCTCTACCCTACCCCTACCCCTACCTCTACCCTACCCCTACCTCTACCCTACCTCTACCCTACCCCTACCTCTACCCCACCCCTACCCTACCCCTACCTCTACCCCTACCTCTACCCCTACCTCTACCCCTACCCCTACCTCTACCCCTACCCCTACCTCTACCCCTACCTCTACCTCTACCCCTACCTCTACCTCTACCCCTACCTCTACCCCTACCTCTACCCCTACCCCTACTCCATCTCCACAGCTTTGAAACCCCTTCAGGGATGGGGACTCCACAGCTGCCCTGGGCAGCCTGGGCCAGGCCTTCTCAACCCTCAAGGGGAAGAACCCCTTGGGCTGTACGTTAGGAGGACAGACAGGGACCCCCTTCCAGCCATTGCCCACCCTGGCTGCCTGCAGCTCCTCTGACCGCAGCCAGGCTGCGAGGTCCTCTCTCGGGGTGCTCAGCACAGCCTGCCCACCACAGCCGGCCTCCTGGAGCTGGGGCGGGTTTGGATCCTCAGCTCACAGCGGGGTCAGCCCCGAGCCATAAGCCCAGGGAGGAGCACTGGCGCCGTGGCAGCTCCCTCATACTCACATGGTGGAGCTCTGCAGCACGTGGGTGGCGTTTTGAGCGGAGAGGTTGGGCTTGGCTTTGCTGACCCAGCCCGTGAGGTCGTAGCGCACGGGGTCGGTGCCCAGCCGGTGGGAGATCTCGAACTGCAGAGCCTGCTCACACCTCCGGATGCAGCTGTCCCCTGCAACACCCACAACACCTCACAGCCCCTCAAACACAATCCCAGCACCGCCAGGGACCATCCAGTGCTCAAGCAGGGGCACCCACAGCAGCCTGCCCAGCATCACAATGGCCAGCTGGGTTTGGAAGCTCTCCAGGGGAGACTCCACAAGCTCTCTGGGCAGCCTGCTCCAGGGCTCCAGCACCCTCACACCAAAGAAGTTTCTCCTCCTGTTCAGGTGGGACCTCCTGGCTTCCAGTTTGTGCCCATTGCCCCTTGTCCTCTCACGGGGCACCACTGGCCCCATCCTCTTGCCCCCCACCCTTCAGCTCTTGCTGATCCCCTCTCAGATCCCCTCTCAGGCTGCTTTTCTCCAGACTCAACAGCCCCAGGGCTCTCAGACTTTTCTCTTCAGAGAGATGCTCCTGGACTCTCTCCAGGAGTTCCCTGCCTCTCTTGAATTGGGGAGCCCAGAACTTGACCCAGAACTCCAGCTGTGGCCTCACTAGGGCAGAGTAGAGGGGGAGGAGAACCTCCCTTGACCTGCTGGCCGCACTCCTCTTGATGCATCCCAGGATGCCACTGGCCTTCTTGGACAGGAGGGCACATTGCTGGCTCATGGGCAACTTGCTGTCCACCAGCACTCCCAGGTCCTTCTCTGCAGAGCTGCTTTCCAGCAGGTCAAACCCTCCCCTGTGCTGGTGCAGGAGGTTATTCTTCCTTACACATGCCCTTGTTCAGCTTCATGAACTTCCCCTCCACTCAACTTTCCAGCCTGCCCAGGTCACCCCAGGAGAAAACCCCAGGGAGCTGTTCCATCTGCCCCAGGGTTTCTTGCATTTCCCAAGCCAAATGGTGATGCCAGAGGATGGGCAGCTGAGCTGACCCCAACTTACCCTCCTGCTCAGGTCCCTTGGTGGTGAAGTAGGAGCAGAGGCGCTCGAAGGCAGTGCTGTCCCCGGCACCTGGGATCAGCACCTCCTCATCCAGGATCCACAGCAGCCCCTTGCGACTGGCCCCCGGGCTGCTGGGCAGCACCTGTGGCTGCCCAAAGGAGATGGTCCTTGGTGACAAGGTCCTTGGTCACCTCCAGGTGTGGCCCACCTGGCAAGGTGGCAAAAGGCCAGCCTACTGCCACCTCGTTCCCATCCTACTGCCACCTCGTTCCCATCCTGCCCCCCACCACGGCAGCCCGCCCGTGTCCCCTGCCCCAGAGCAGGCTGAGGAAACCCTCCTGGCATCATCCAGCTCTGGACATCAACCCTGAGATCTCCTCCTGAGGAAGAGGCTGCTTCAAACACAACCAGAGCAACCCCCTCCCGCTGGGGCCACGGGGCCAGGTTACCTGTGAGGAGCTCAGGTCGATGATGGACAGCGTGGCCAGCGGGGAGCGCTCTGGAAGATCAAAAGACACCTCAACATTTTCCTGGAAAACATCATTTGAAAGCTTGCTTCAGTCAGAGAATCCCAGGATGGGGTGGGCTGGAAGAAACCTTTCAGCTCATCCAGTCTAACCAGAACCCAGCACTGCCAGGGCACCACCAAACCATGCCCCTCAGCACCACGTCTCCATGGCTTTGAAACCCCTTCAGGCATGGAGACTCCACCACTGCCCTGGGCAGCCTGGGCCAGGCCTTGAAAACTCTCAAGGGGAAGAAATTGTTCCTCATGTCCTACCTAAACCTTCCCTGGGGTAACTTGAGGCCATTTCTTCTTTTCCTATCACTTGTTCCTTGGGAGAAGGAACCAACCCCCACCTGGCTCCAGCCTCCTTTCGGGGAGTTGTAGAGGGCCAGAAGGTCTCCCCTCAGCCTCCCTTTTTTCCAGGCTGGATACCCTCAGCTGCTCCTCAGAAGATTTCTGCTCTAGAGCTGGTTTGATGTCTGGAAGCCAAGTGGAGATGGCTTGGGAGGAGGACGGTGTGGGCCCTGCCCCTGCTCAGCTCCGTGAGCTCGCTGTCTCCTGAAGCCTGGCTGCATATTCATCACCAGTGAGCAGCACTTGGCCAAGTGAAGTGTGAATATGAAGCCATGAGAAGCCAGCAGTTTTCCCAGAGCTGGAGGGATCAGAGCAGCTTCTGCAAGCCTAATGAGTTCGTCTCTGCTTGCAGCTGATTTCTACAAGGATTCATCATTCCCCTTTCTAGTCTCCATTATTCACCAGCCCAGGCGAAGCTCAGCTGCACGAACAGGAGGGCAGGAGGCCTCCTGAGCTGCAACAAGCAAGTTCAAAGAGATGTCAGGGCACTCTGAAACCAGAGAATCACAGAAGCCTTTCAGATGGAAATGACCTTCCAGGTCATGGAGTCCAACCCTCATCTAACTACCAAGGCTGGGGCTAAAGCTCAGCACCACATCTCTGCCTCTTTGAAAGCCCTCCAGGGGTGGGGATTCAGCAGCCTCCCTGAGGAGCCTGTTCCACGTGCCTGGGAACCCTGGCAGTGAAGAAGGTTCTTCTAACATCCAACCTAACCCTCCCCTGGTGCAACGTGAGGCCACTTCCCCTTGTCCCAAGGAGACCACAAGTGGGGCAAGAGTGGGGGTGAGCAATCCAGCTGAAGGCTACCACTGCAGCCAGCCCCCTCAACATGCCTCCCATTGGATCTACTGAGGCTGTTCTTTGGTCACACTGTGGTAAGATATGAAGGGCCCATCCCCATGTGCTCCCAGGCTAGGCTAGGCTAGGCTAGGCTAGGCTAGGCTAGGCTAGGATTAACCAGGTTGGAAAAGACCTCAGAGATCATCCAGTCCAACCTATCACCCAACACCATCTGATCAACTCAACCATGGCACCAAGTGCCTCAGCCAGGCTCTTCCTAAACACTTCCAGTGATGGTGACTCCACCACCCCCCTGGGCAGCACATTCCCATGGCCAATCTCTCTGCCTGGGAAGAATTTCTTCTTAACATCCAGCCTGAATCTCCCCTGGCACAGCTTGAGACTGTGTCCTCTTGTTGCTGGGTACCTGGGAGAAGAGACCAACCCCCACCTGGCTACAACCACCCTTCAGGGAGTTGGAGACAGCAAAAAGGTCTCCCCTGAGCCTCCTCTTCTCCAGGCTAAGCAACCCCAGCTCCCTCAGCCTCTCCTCACAGGGCTGTGCTCCAGACCCCTCCCCAGCTTTGTTGCCCTTCTCTGGACACCTTCCAGCACCTCAACATCTTTCCTAAACTGAGGAGCCCAGAACTGGACACAGGACTCCAGGTGTGGCCTGAGCAGTGCTGAGCATAGGGCAGAATGAGCTCCCTGCTGCTGCTGGCCACACTGTTCCTGCTGCAGGCCAGGATGCCATTGGCCTTCTTGGCCAGCTGGTTCCTCACCTCTCTGTACCTCTCCATCTCCTGGAGGAAGGTCTTCTCATAGAAGAGAGCCTGCAGCCTCTCATGCACATAGTTGTGGCAGAGCTCCTCAAAGGTTGCTGCTCGCTCTCCCCGCTGGTGCCGTGGGTTGTGGAAGCCAGGGGTGTCCACCACTGTGATAGAGGCCATGGAGAGGTGCTGGGAGGAGAAAGACCTGGGGAAAGAGACACACACACAACACCCCACCAGGTTTCACTCATGGATGCACCTCAGCTCTCCCTTTGGAGCTGGCATTGCCTCTCCCACAGCTTTCCTGTCCCTGGGTAGCCACCAGCCCAGCCCAGTGCTTCCCATCTCCTCCTCTCCCAGTGTCCCCTGTCAGGGAGCACCCAAAGCTTGCCCAGTTCCTTTGCTTGTCCCTCTTGCTTAGGAAGAAATTCTTCCCCAGGAGGGTGGTGAGGCACTGGCACAGGTTGCCCAGAGGAGCTGTGGAGGCTCCAAACCTGGAAGTGTTCACAGCCAGGCTGGATGGGGCCTTGAGCAACCTGGGCTGGTGGAAGGTTGCTCCTACCACCCATGTGTAGGGCTCACTGTGAGGTCCCCTGGCTGCTTCATTGCTCTGTCCATACTGCCCACCTTGAGTGCAGGCTTCAAAGTCTCTTCTGTTAGCAGCAGGAAGCTGAGCTGCTGCTCTCAGCACCATGCAATCAGAGAACCTCAGACTTGTTTGGGTTGGGAAAGACCTCTGAGCTCACCCAGTCCAACCACTGCCTGGTTGGTGCACTTGGTGCCATGGTTTAGTCAGTCAGGAGGTGTTGGGTGACAGGTTGGACTTGCTGATCTCTGAGGTCTTTTCCAACCTTGTTGATTCTCTGATCCCCCGAAACCACGAGCCTCACCACCACGTTTCTGTGCCTTTCAAACACCTCCAGGGATGAGGACTCAGCCAGCTCCCCGGGCAGCCTGTCCCAGTGCTCCAGACCAGGATGTTCTCCACTCCACAGGCACCACAGATGCCAGCTCTCCAGCCCTGCCAGTCTGCCCATGCCAGCAGGACACATGCCACCCCAGATGCACAGAGGTGCTGCTCTGTGGGGCTCCCCAGCCCCAGGGCTGGGACTGACAGTGTCCTCACACAAGTGCCAGCAGGGGCTCCAGGTGGAGATTGTCAGGCAGCTTCCCTTTTTGCCCCTCAGCATCCTTGCTCCATCCCTCCCTCCAGAGAGCCCCCAAGCAAAATCCCTCTTTGGCAGCCCCAAGAAAAGCAGCTAGCACCCACTGATGCCCCCAGCATCATGCCCAGCACTCCCATACCTGTTGATCAGTGAGACAACCACAGCAAAGAGCTCTTCATAGAGACCAGAAGCCATCCCCTCCACACACTCCACACCTGTCATCTTTGGCCCTGGCACAGGCAGAGAGAGGAGAAGGGCAAGAGCCACATCAGTTGCCTCCAGATGAGTTCAACCATTGCCATGCTAAAGGCTGGCTCTGCCAGTCCTTGCTTGGATCAGAGTAACTTGCAGGGTTCCAGATGTAGTTCTACTATTGAAGATGAGCTGGGCTTGGAAAGGTTGACCCTGAACCTAGGTGGATTCTCTGCCATGGGTGTGCTGGATCAGCCCCCTGAATTAAATCCCAGCTATTCCACTCCAAGAGGGACACAGAGGGGCTGGAGCAGGTCTGGAGAAGGGCAATGAAGGGTGTGGAGAACAGGCCTGGTGAGGAGCAGCTGAGGGAGCTGGGGTTGTTCAGTCAGGAGAAGAGGAGGCTGAGAGGTTGGGGTTGGAAGGGACCTTAAAGACCACCAGTTCCACGGGCAGAGCCACCTCTTACTAGCCCAGCTTGCTCAAGGCCCCATCCAGGCACGAAATGACCACACTTCAGTGGAGCTCAGGGCTTCTCCCCCTCCCAGCAGCCCCCCATGCCCCCCATGCAGAGCACTGCACACCCCTCTCCCCCACGAAGGGGGGCAGAAGGGCTGCAGCAGCCTGGTACCTGGCGGGCTCGGCTCTGCCTGGGGATGAGGGTGGCCCTGTGCCACAACCTGTGCCAGGATCTGCTTCAGGTGGTGCTTGAAGACAGCTGTGGTGAGCTCCTCCAGCTGGCAGCCCAGCACCTCTGCTGCCCTGCTTGCACTCTCAAACTTCATGAACTGCTTCCTGCCAACTGGGGAGAGGGGGCACAAGGGGCACAAGAGGGCCCAGGCAGAGTCAGCCCCAGCGGAGATGGGCACAGGCTGAGCCCTGGCCACACCTGCCTGCTCCCATGGACAAACACACCCAGCCCACCCCCAAACCAAGCCCAAACAACCCCCAAACCAGCTGCTGTGTTCAATATGGGATGAGGGGTGGGGGGCAGGGTGCTCTTACCAGGGTATGCCAGCTGCCTTCCATCCCCCCCCGGACAGACAGCTGGGTCAGCTCTTCCCTCACATCAGTTGCCCAGAGAGGTGGGAGCTGCCCCAGCCCTGGAACCATTCCAGGTCAGGCTGTCTGGGGGGGTCTGAGAAACCTGCTCCAGTTGCAGGTGTCCCTGCTGACTGCAGGGGGTTGGACTGGTCAGAGAATCATAGAACCATACAGCTGCTGAGGCTGGAAGAGGCCACTGAGATCACCAAGCCCAACCACTCAGTTGGAGCTCCAATCCCAGCACCAGTAAACCATAGTATCACAGCAGTATCATAGAACCAGGCAGGGTGGGAAGGGACCACAAGGATCATCTGGTTCCAACCCCCCTGCCATGGGCAGGGACACCCCACACTAGGTCAGGCTGGCCAGAGCCCCATCCAGCCTGGGCTTAAACACCACCAGGGATGGGGCCTCAACCACATCCAGCTCCCAGGGATGGGGACTCCACCAGCTCCCTGGGCAGCCTGTCCCACTGCCTGACCAACTCGTGCAGCAAAGGCACTTCAAATCAACCCACATCAAGAGCTGGTTTCCACCTGGAAGGCATCACTGCTGGGAAGGGTTCTGGCATCACCTCAGTGCCCATCTGAGCAGCACCAATCACTCAGTGTCCAGAGAAGGGCAACAAAGCTGGGGAGGGGTCTGGAGCACAGCCCTGGGAGGAGAGGCTGAGGGAGCTGGGGTTGCTTAGCCTGGAGAAGAGGAGGCTCAGGGGAGACCTTCTTGCTCTCTGCAACTCCCTGCAGGGAGGTTGTAGCCAGGTGGGGGGTGGTCTCTTCTCCCAGGCAAGCAGCAGCAGAACAAGAGGACACAGTCTCAAGCTGTGCCAGGGGAAGTTTAGGCTGAAGGTGAGGAGAAAGTTCTTCCCAGCAAGAGAGATTGGCCATTGGGATGTGCTACCCAGGGAGGTGATGGAGTCCCCATCCCTGGAGGTGTTTAGGAAGAGCCTGGATGAGGCACTGGGTGCCATGGTTTAGCAGTCATGAGGTGTTGGGTGACAGATTGGGCTGGATGATCTCTGAGGACTTTTCCAACCTTATTGATTCTATGATTCTGTGATTCTAAGCTTTTCCTCCTCAGGGTTCATCATCTGCAGTCTTACTCCTGCAGGGACAATCCCACATCTCTCCCTAGACACCAAACCTGGTCTTGGTGGCCTGGCTCCTGCAATGTGTAGGACCTGGGGCTGCCCTCCCTGCTTCTGCTAACAACAGCTGTCAGGATTTAGAATAGAATAGAGTAGAAGAGAGTAGAATTAACCAAGGAGCAGGCAGAGGAACTGCCTCAGCAACCCAGGCTTTGATTTTGTGCTCACTTGGCTTTGTCTGAGCTGGCTGGGCAGGGGCTGCTCCCCCTCACATTCCCACACGCTGCTGCCAGAGGGGCTGCAGGGCCAGGGCTGCACATCCTGCCCAGCTGCCAAGCTCCCACTGCCAGCTGCCCACTCCAGCATCCCGCACTGCCTGCTCCAGCATCCCACACCGCCTGCTCCTGCACCTCACGTCAGCACCTTCAGCATCCCACACGACCCCACACAGCCATCCCATGCCAGTTCGTGAGAGGGCAGCCGGCAGCAGCAGGATAACAGCAAAAGAAAAGGTGCAGTTAGCCCCTGCCGGAGCACGGCAGGTGCCAGGGACCTCCTGGTGGGGCTCGGGACGGCCGCAGCGCTGCAGAGCCTGGCGGGGCCCCGGAGGAGCCCCGAGGAGCGGCTGCCTTTGGGGCGGTTGCAAGGGGAGGGCTTCAAAGCGTCGGGAAGGGGCAGGGAAGCGCTGGCTATCGGCAGAGAAGGTTTCAGCACATGAAAGGAGTCATCACCCCCACGGAGACGTGCGCTCCACACGGCTTTGATGCATTTTTCATCCCCCTTTCCTTTCATTCCTCCCCTTTTGTCGGCGCCCGGTGGGGGGGATCGATGGCCGAGGCAGCGCTGCTGCGGCATGCTCTGCTTGTTAATCCCCTGCCCCAGGCTGCTCCCCAGCCACAGCGCTGCCTGGCCCAGCCAGCCTCAGCGCCTACTCCTGCTGACAAGAGATCGTAGGATCACAGAACGCACAATGAACCAGGCTGGAAAAGACCTCAGAGATCATCCAGCCCAACCTCTCACCCAGCACCATCTGATCAACTCAACCCTGGCACCAAGGGCCTCATCCAGGCTCTTCCTAAACACCTCCAGGGATGGGGACTCCACCACCTCCCTGGGCAGCACATCCCAATGGCCAATCTCTCTTGCTGGGAAGAACTTCTTCCTAACAGCCAGCCTAAACCTCCCCTGGAACAGCTTGAGACTGTGTCCTCTTGTTCTGCTGCTGCTTGCCTGGGAGAAGAGACCAACCCCCACCTGGCTACAACCTCCCTTCAGGGAGTTGCAGAGAGCAAGAAGGTCTCCCCTGAGCCTCCTCTTCTCCAGGCTAAGCAACCCCAGCTCCCTCAGCCTCTCCTCCCAGGGCTGTGCTCCAGACCCCTCCCCAGCTTTGCTGCCCTTCTCTGGACACCTTCCAGCAGCTCCTCCTGCTGGCCACGCCGCTCCTGATGCAGCAATAAAGTCCTTTTCGAGCAGTTACTAAATGATTCATGACACAAATTACCAGCAGACATGTCCTGACACGCTGCAGAGACGTTTGTAAATGCCTGGGGCCGAGTTTATGGCAGCCTCATAAAGGGGAGTGTGTAAATCAGTGTGGCTGCCTCCAAAAGGGCCTCAAGGCAATGGGGAACAGGCACAGGCTCGAACACAAGTTCCACCTGTGACACAAAGAAGAGCTTCTGGAATTCGAGGGGGAGGGAAAGGACAAGGGAGACCTGGCCAGGCTGGAGAGCTGGGCAGGGGAAAATCTCTGACTCTGGGGAAGGACAATGTTGTAGTTTGAGCTGGGTGCCCCCCTGGTGCATTCACTTCCTGTGTCCAGAAGTCCAGCCCAGAGGGATGGACACAGGAAATTGTGTATTTCCTACCATAATTCTTTGCACCACTATAAGATCCAGTGCGGAGTCTGGCACTTCCTCTTTCCTTCCCTCTCCGAGACTTGGTAACTGGGGGAGAGATCTCCCGGCCATGGGCCTGATTAGGCCCAAGGCCACAGGGGGACGGGCAGTCTCAGGCCTGGCCAGCTGAGACTAGCCCAGCAGAGGGAGGGGGAAGAAGGAGCCCTGGGGGTTTTGCATGCACCCTCAGGTGGGGATGGGATCTTTCTTTGTCACTGCGCTTTGGGTTTTCTGTAACATTCACTGCTTTCTATTTAAACTTTCATCACTTTTGCAATCCGTTTGCCTGAGTCGTTATTTCTGCCTGTGGTGGGGAGGGGACCTGCCCCAACCCATTACAGACAACCCCATGGACCTGCACAGCTTGGGGCTGGGCTGATGGAGAGCAGCTCTGGGGAAAGGAATCTGGCAGTTCTGGGCGACAACAGGGGGAGCATGGCCCAGCAATGTGCCCCTGTGGCATCCTGGGGTACATTAGGAGTGTGGCCAGCAGGGTGAGGGAGGTTCTCCTCCCCCTCTGCTCTGCCCTGCTGAGGCCATGCCTGGAGCACTGAGGCCAGGTCTGGGCTCCCCAGTTCAAGGCCAGAGAACTGCTGGAGAGGGAACAGCCAAGGGCTGCAAAGATGCAGAGGGGACTGGAACAGCTCTGTGGGGAGGAAGGGCTGAGGGAGTTGGGGCTTTCTAGGCTGGAGAAGAGCAGCCTGAGGGGGGATCTGATCAATGCTGATCAATACCTCAAGGGTGGGTGTCAGGAGGACGGCACCAGGCTTTTATCAGTGGTGCCCAGTGACAGGACAAGGGGTGGTGGGCACCAACTGGAACATCAGAAGCTCCTAAATGTGAGGAGGAACTTCTTGAATGTAAGGGTGCTGGGGCCCTGGAGCAGGCTGCCCAGGGAGGTGGTGGAGTCTCCATCTCTGGAGTCACTCCAAACCCACCTGGATGTGTTGCTGTGTGACCTTCCCTAGGTGCCCTGCCTTGGCAAGGCAGTTGGGCTTGATGATCTCCAGAGCTCCCCTCCAACCCCTAGGACACAGTCTGAAGCTGTGCCAGGGGAGGTTCAGGCTGGAGGTGAGGAGAAAGTTCTTCCCAGCAAGAGAGATTGGCCATTGGGATGTGCTGCCCAGGGAGGTGGTGGAGTCCCCATCCCTGGAGGTGTTCAAGAGGGGATTGGATGTGGCACTTGGTGCCATGGTTTAGTTAGCCATGAGGTGTTGGGTGCCAGCTTGGACTGGATGATCTCTGAGCTCTTTTCCAGCCTTACTGATTCTATGATTCCCCTTCCTCCAACCCACCCAGCACTGAGATGAGGTCCAAGGAAAGGAGAGGCAGGGTCATCTCTTACCTTTACAGGCACCAGCAGCTCCCAGGTGGTAGATGCCAGCCAAGACACGCCAGATGGCCACCTGCTCCTCTGCTGTGATGCCCAGGGTGCCCATGGCAGCCTGGAGCTGGGTGAATGCCTCCGAGGCTTTCTGCTTCTCCTCGGGCTGTGGGTGGAAGGAGAGGAGAGGGGAAACACCATGGCCTCTGCCAGAGGGCCCCAGGGGCTGGGCACAGGGGAAAAGGCAAAAGGACATCTGAACAGCCCGTGGGCAGCAAGGAGAAGACACCAAGGGACCCCAGGAGCAGCCAGGAACGCAGTAGGAGCAGTTCTGGCAGGTCCCTCGGGAGCCTGCTGCGAGGAGCAAGCCTGGCTGCCTCTCCTCACCGTGCAGCTGAACACAACTCCTGCTCCAGGAGCTGGAGATGGATGTGTTGTGCCTTCTCACCATGGCTGTGCTGGGACCAGCTGAACAGCTTCCAGCCAGCAGCAGCACCTCAGCTGCCCCCCTCCAGCCAGCCATGACTCCTGCCGTGCTTGTGGCCAGCACAGCCCCACAGCTCTTCCTGACCCTCTTGTCCCTGCTGCAGAGCTCACAGACCCTGCACTGAAGAGGTGCTTGGTGCTGTCCAGCTCTTCCTGACCCTCTTGTCCCTTTGCAGAGCTCACAGACCCTGCACTGAAGGGCTGCTTGGTGCTGTCCAGCTCTTCCTGACCCTCTGCATCCCAGTGGGAAGACTTTGTGAGCTGGGATGAGGCACCCATAGGAGTTGGGGGCTGCCAAAGGAGGTAACACTCCCACCCCACCCCTTCTCTCTGAACCTAAATTCGCTGCTGGGTGAGGACCTGTGGTCCCTCACCTTGTTTGCATGGAAGCCACCATCCCTCTGGGTGCTGGAGCAGGGCAGCAGGCCCCTGATGAAGATGGAATGTTGGACTCATGGCTAGATGATGTCACTGCAAATTGCTGTGATTCATCCTGGGGCTTTGGCTCATGGACAACCTGCCTGAGCTTCTCAAACAGCTCAGGCTGGAGCAGCTGGGGCTGGAAAACCAACTGCAGGACTTTTAGCCCCTAACACCCCCATTCTGGCCTGTCCAAACCATGTGCTCCCCACCCCCACCTCCCCCAGGAGCTTCTGCCACAGGGAAACATCAGGGCTTGCTGGCTCCAGAGCAGCAGGATCCATCTCCAGGGTGTGTTGGGATGTGCAAACCCAAGTGCAGACACCAGGCAGCAGCTCCTCTGCTCTAAGAGGGCTGTTGGCAGGGTTCCTCACACCCCAGCATTTGCTCCTAGCCCTCCCTGTGCCTGGTTTCTCCCTACCTTTGAGCATGGCTTGATCCCAAAGGAATTGCTCTCAGCCAGCTGGTGCAAGTGCAGCATTGTCCTGGAAGCAGGCACAGGAAGTGAGACTCAAGCTTCCTTCCTCCCCCCAGCACTCCCCAGCATCCCTGCCCCCTTCTCAGGGGGGCATCCCCAGCAGGGACCCAAGTGGCATCACACAAGGACCCGGGCAAGGGGACAGAACCTGGGCCAGATGTGCCAGGAAGCTTCTCCCAGGGCAGCCCAGGGCTGTGAGGCTCGTGGGCAGAGCCAGCAGTGAGCAGGGGAAGGGCTCAGATCTTGGTCTCATCTGTGCAGCCCAACTCCAGCTCTACTGAAGGGGTGAAAACAGCACCAGGGAATGTCCCTGTTCCCTGGGCACTCATGGAATGGGTTTGCTTGGGAGAGACCTTCAAGGTCATCCAGGCCAACCCTTAACCCAGCACTGCCAGGGGCACCACCAACCCATGGCCCTCAGCACCACAGCTCTGAAACCCCTCCAGGGATGGGGACTCCACCACTGCCCTGGGCAGCCTGGACAACCCTCAAGGGGAAGAAATTGTTCCTCATGTCCAACCTAAACCTCCCCTGGGGCAACTTGAGGCCATTTCCCCTTGTCTGATCAATTCTTCCTTGGGGGAAGACACCAACCCCTACCTCACTCCAACCTCCTGCCAGGGAGCTGCAGAGAGCAGTGAGGTCTCCCCTCAGCCTCCTTTACCTCAGGCTGAACAAGCCCAGCTCCCTCAGCTGCTCCTCCCCAGCCCTGTTCTCCAGCCCCTTCCCCAGGTTTGCTGCCCTGCTCTGGACCTGCCCCAGGCCCTCAATGTCCTTCCTGGAGTGAGGAGCCCAAACCTGACCCCAGGATTTGCAGCATGAAGTCCCTGCAGCAGCACCACTGATGTGATCACTCTCCAACCTCCTTCTCCTCAGAGGAGGAGACTGGAGCAAAGTTGGGCATCAGTCCCACCTCAGCGCTGGGGTAGCCACCAGCCAGGCGAGGAGCAGAGCTGCCTGGTGCCATGGGAGCCACAGACTCACCTCTGTGCCACATCCAAGCCTGCCAGCATCATGGGGAAGACGTTGAAGCTGCTTTCCCCCGGGGGCTGCTGGGCGACGCGGGACCTCTCCAGCAGCATGGTCTGGGGAGGGAAGGGAGGCAGGGCTGAGCTGCAGCCCCCAGAGGGCAGAGACACCCAGAGATGGGACTGGGAGATGCCAAGGAGGGGTGGGATCCCCCCTTGCAGGGTCATAGGTGGGTTTGGAGGCTGCTCCTCACTCCCACTGGGGGCTGTGCAGCGCAGGCTGTGGAGCAGGAGCTGGCCTGTGCCCCAGGAGCAATGTTTCGGTGCATGGGTGCAACACCCAGGGGCCCTCCCCGCCTCTGGAGGCCTGGGTGATGCGATGGCCCTGGCACAGATGTGCCAGCCTCTAGATAAACCATTGCCTGGGGCTTGAGACAAGGCCAGGTCTGCCTCCAGCCTTGCCAGGCTTGGTGAATGGCAGCACTGAGCCCAGGAACAAGTCCCTGCAGGGCTGGGATGCCCCAGATGGATTGCCCCCATCCTCCCACAAGCAGCCCAGGAAGGTGGTCCAGAGAGTCCATGCTCCCAGGGGGACATTTCCACCCCTGGGCAAGGACCAAAGGTGGCCACTGGGTCCTTGATGGTTCCTGGGGCAGAGGAGGGGCAGCAACGGGGCAGCCCTGGCGCTCCCCACCAGCAGACACCAGCTCAAGCCTCCTCCTCCTCCTCCAGAGGAGGCCCTGAGGACAGGAGCAGCTCTGATCAAAGTGCCCTTGAGCAGCAGCCCTGCTGCTGCTGCTGCTGCTGCGAGCCCTCAGAGGCTCTGCTGCAGGCTGCTGTGTGAGGAGCTGCTCTCCAGAGGCTGAGCTCCAGATCTCCTCATCAGCATCTCGCTCCAGCTCTGAGCTCCTTGCCAGGGGAGAGGCTGAGAGGCTGCAGGGGAAGCCCTGAGGCTGGCACAGCTGCTGCTTGGCTGTGTTTGGGGCGGCTTTGGCCCAGGGCAGAGCGTCGCTCCTCTCCTGCCCAGCCTGGCCGGGCCCCGCGGCACGGGGGGCTGCTCGCCCCCCTCCCAAGGACCCCCAGCTTGAGCCACAGCCCTCCCCCCTCCCCCAGGGACAGGTCCCACGGGCACCTGGAGGTGAGCAGCGGTTATCTGGCCAGTGGCATTGAAATCCAGCGACAGGAGCATGGAGAAGCGTGTGGAGCTGCTGCTGCAGCCGGTGCTCACGGAGCCGAAGGCTCCCAGGAGGGTGAACATCGCCTGGATCTTCTCCACTGCAAAACCAGCACCCCCTGAGCAGCCCTGCACTGCCTGCACTGCCTGCAGCCCTGCACTGCCTGCAGCCCTGCACTGCCTGCAGCCCTGCACTGCCTGCACTGCCTGCACTGCCTGCACTGCCTGCACTGCCTGCACTGCCTGCAGCCCTGCACTGCCTGCACTGGCTGCAGCCCTGCACTGCCTGCAGCCCTGCACTGCCTGCACTGGCTGCACTGCCTGCACTGCCTGCACTGCCTGCACTGCCTGCAGCCCTGCACTGCCTGCAGCCCTGCACTGCCTGCAGCCCTGCACTGCCTGCACTGCCTGCAGCCCTCCAGCGCTCACTGGGAGAGAGCCAGATCCCAGCAGAGCTGCCCCAGCACAGCCCCAGGGCTGCAAACAGATGCTGCTGGGGAAGGCTTCTGCCCTTGGCTCCTCCTTCTCCTGCCCTGTGCCTGACACCATGCCATCCATCCATGCCACCCATGCTTCCCCCTGTGCTTGAGACCATGCCACCCATGCTTCCCCCTGTGCCTGACACCATGCCATCCATCCATGCCACCCATGCTTCCCCCTGTGCCCTGTGCCTGACACCATGCCACCCATGCTTCCCCCTGTGCCTGACACCATGCCATCCATCCATGCCACCCATGCTTCCCCCTGTGCCTGACACCATGCCATCCATCCATGCCACCCATGCTCCCCCCTGTGCCCTGTACCTGAGACCATGCCATCCACACTGCCCACCTGCCCCATACTTGAGACCCTGCTGCCCACACTGCCCTGTACCCAAGACCATGCCATCTGCACTGCCCACTGTGCCCTATACCTGAGACCCTGATGCCCATCCTGGCCCATCCCTGAGCCCCTGCCACCCCCACTGCCCACCGTGCCCCATCCCTGAGCCCCTGCCACCCCCACTGCCCACCGTGCCCCATCCCTGAGCCCCTGCCACCCCCACTGCCCACCGTGCCCCATCCCTGAGCCCCTGCCATCCATGCTGCCCACCGTGCCCCATCCCTGAGCCCCTGCCACCCACACTGCCCACCGTGCCCCATCCCTGAGCCCCTGCCACCCATGCTGCCCACCGTGCCCCATCCCTGAGCCCCTGCCATCCATGCTGCCCACCATGGCCCATCCCTGAGCCCCTGCCATCCACACTGCCCACCGTGCCCCATCCCTGAGCCCCTGCCACCCACGCTGCCCACCATGCCCCATCCCTGAGCCCCTGCCACCCGCACTGCCCACCGTGCCCCATCCCTGAGCCCCTGCCACCCACACTGCCCACCGTGCCCCATCCCTGAGCCCCTGCCACCCGCACTGCCCACCGTGCCCCATCCCTGAGCCCCTGCCACCCACGCTGCCCACCGTGCCCCATCCCTGAGCCCCTGCCACCCATGCTGCCCACCGTGCCCCATCCCTGAGCCCCTGCCACCCACGCTGCCCACCATGCCCCATCCCTGAGCCCCTGCCACCCACACTGCCCACTGTGCCCCATCCCTGAGCCCCTGCCATCCATGCTGCCCACCGTGCCCCATCCCTGAGCCCCTGCCATCCATGCTGCCCACCGTGCCCCATCCCTGAGCCCCTGCCACCCACATTTCTCACCATGCCCCATCCCTGAGCCCCTGCCACCCACATTTCTCACTGTGCCCCATCCCTGAGGCCCTCATGCTCCCACAGCCTGAGAAGACCGTGCCACCCACACTGCCCACCCTGCCCTGTGCTGGAGACCCTGCTGCCCACGCTGCCCCAGGCTCATGCCACCTGCCCTGTGTGCCATCCCTAAGGCCCTGCTGCCCGCCGTGGCCCGTACCTGAGACGGCGCCGTCCACGCTGCCCGCCGTGCCCACCAGGTACTCCAGAGCGCTCTGGCAGCAGGAGGTCCTGCCAGCCCCACTGCGGCCCAGGGGCACGATGGCCTGGTCCTGCCGCTGCAGCAGCAGCTTCCTGTAGGCTCTGAGCGCCACGGAGCAGACATGAGGGGCCCTGGCATCCCGCTTGCCCCTGGGCGCCTGCGGGCAGGGAGAGGTTGGCAGAGCACGGCCCGGGGGCACGGCACGGGAGGGGCTGGAAGGGGCCTCTGGGGATCACCCAGGCCAGGCCCCCTGCCAAGGCAGGGGCACCGAGGGAGGGCCACACAGGGACTCATCCAGGTGGGTTTGGAATGACTCCAGAGGTGGAGACTCCACCACCTCCCTGGGCAGCCTGCTCCAGGGCCCCAGCACCCTTACATTCAAGAAGTTCCCCCTCACATTTAGAAGGAGCTTCTGATGCTCCAGTTGGTGCCCACCACCCCTTGTCCTGTCACTGGGCACCACTGGAAAAGCCTGGTGCCATCCTCCTGGCACCCACCTTTGAAGTATTGATCAGCATTGATCAGATCCCCCTGAGCCTGCTCTTTCCAGAACACGAAGCCCTGGTTCTCTCCATCTTTCCACATCCTGGGTCCTCAGTGTCCCTCAAGCATCCCTGCTCAGCCTGAGCACCCCTGGTGCTGGGCATCCCTGCTCAGCCTGAGCACCCCTGGTGCTGGGCATCCCTGCTCAGCCTGAGCACCCCTGGTGCTGGGCATCCCTCCAGCCTCCCTGCTCATCCTGAGCACCCCTGGTGCCGATCCTTCCCCTCCATCCCCTCGCAGTGACGGTCCCATGGTGCCATCTGCTGGCACCGCGCTGCCCGGCGCCCTCCACCGCTGTCCCCGGCGGGGTCGGGGGGGTCGGTAACCTCTTCCTATCCACCGGCACGGTCAGGCCCCTGCCCCTCTCACCTTGGCCGGGCTGCCGCTGGCTGCGAAGCTGGGTCTGATGGCCAGCAGGCTGGGCCCGGCGTAGGTGCAGGGCAGGCGGGCTCGGTAGCGCTGCTGCAGCGTGTGCAGGGCACTGCACTCGTTGAGGCTGAGGAGCATGGCCAGGTCCTCGGCCAGGTCCAAGCTGGAGGGGTTGGTCTGCAGGGATGATGGAATCACTGACTGGTTTGGGTGGGAAAGGACCTCTCAAGGGCATCCAGTGCCCCCTGCACTCAGCAGGGACATCTGCAGCCAGAGCAGGTTGCACAGAGCCACAACCAACCTGACCTGCACTGCTTCCAGGGCTGGGGCATCTCCCACCTCTCTGGGCAACCTGGGCCAGGTTCTCACCACCCTCAGTGTCAAACATTTCTCCCTTCTAGCCAGTCTGGATCTCCCTCTTTGAGTTTCAAACCACCCTCCCTTGTCCTGTCACACCAGGGGCTCAAAGGTCTGTCCCCAGCTCCCTGCTCAGCCCCTTTTAAGCTCTTAAAGGCCACCAGAAGGTCCCCCTGGAGCCTTCTCTTCTCCAGGTTGAACATCCCCAGCTCTCTCAGCCTGGCCTCACAGCAGAGGGCTTCCAGCCCTCCCAGCACTGCTTTGTCCCTAAGGAAGAGTCAGAGCCTCCCTTGAGCTCTGCCACCGCGGCATGGATCCCACCAGCCCCCCAACACCTCGGACCTATCCAGCCTGGCCACGGGGTCTAATCCTGCCCGGGCACTGCACTAGGCTCTGGGGGCAGAGGTGGCACCCCTGTGCCAGGCAAAGGCGAGGAGGGGGCTCACCCTCTGCACTCTGTCCTCCTCCACCTCCGCGACGCTGCCGTCCCCGTGCCGGCGCACCCGGACCCTCCCCGCCGGCGGCTCCGGCGTCCCCACGTCCGGCTTCAGCTGCGTGGCTGCAAGGAGAGGACGCTGAGGGCCAGCGCCGGGCAGAGCCGCTGCTCCCTGGGGAGCTGCCAAGGGTGCCCTCTGAGCCTGGCCCCGCTGAGGCGTGGTCGTGACGCAGCGTCACAGCCACACCCGGTGCCCACCCAGCCTCTGACCCGCAGCCGGGCTGGGGACGGCTCTTGGCTGGTGGAAAGGGAGGCCGGGGGGGAGGCGTTACCCAGCGTGAATCCATCCTCCTGGATCAGCCAGACCTTCTCCGCTTCGTACCAAGCATCCCTCGGAGCCTGAGGGGAGCAGAGAGGGACCCTGCAGGAACCGGCAGGGACACAGGGTGAAGCCTGGGGGGGCTGGGGACACCTTACCTGCTCCTTGTCCGTGCCCTCTTTGCCCTCTCCTGGTGCCTTTGTGCTCTCTCCTGCTTCTTCCTTCACCTTTCCCACCTCCTTTGGCACATCATCTGTCTTCTCTGGGATCCCCCCTGGCTCCTCCTTGAGCCCCTCTGATTTCTCTGCTGCTTTTCCAGGCTTTCTGAGTTCCTTCGGCTCCTTCTTCCCACCTCCAACATCTTTCTTCATCTTCTCTGGCTCTCTCTTGGCTGGTCCCAGCTCCTTATTGGATCTTCCCTTAGCTGGGGGCTCCCTGTGCCCTGGGGGTGCCCCCTTCTCCTTCTTGGTGCTCTCAGGACCTGTCCCTTTGGGTACTTCCCCCTCCTTCACCAGGCCTTTGCTGAAGAGCTGGAGGCCTTTGCTGGGGGTGGGGGCTGCAGCTGGGGCACTGCCCCTCAGGAGGGGATCCTTGGAGCTCTTCTCAGGGGCTGCAGCTGGGGGACTGCCCCTCAGGAGGGGATCCTTAGAGCTCTTCTCAGGGGCTGCAGCTGGGGCACTGCCCCTCAGGAGGGGATCCTTGGAGCTCTTCTCAGGGGCTGCAGCTGGGGGACTGCCCCTCGGGAGGGGATCCTTGGAGCTCTTCTCAGGGGCTGCAGCTGGGGGACTGCCCCTCAGGAGGGGATCCTTAGAGCTCTTCTCAGGGGCTGCAGCTGGGGGACTGCCCCTCAGGAGGGGATCCTTAGAGCTCTTCTCAGGGGCTGCAGCTGGGGCACTGCCCCTCAGGAGGGGATCCTTGGAGCTCTTCTCAGGGGCTGCAGCTGGGGGACTGCCCCTCAGGAGGGGATCCTTAGAGCTCTTCTCAGGGGCTGCAGCTGGGGGACTGCCCCTCAGGAGGGGATCCTTGGAGCTCTTCTCAGGGGCTGCAGCTGGGGGACTGCCCCTCAGGAGGGGATCCTTGGAGCTCTTCTCAGGGGCTGCAGCTGGGGCACTGCCCCTCAGGAGGGGATCCTTGGAGCTCTTCTCAGGGGCTGCAGCTGGGGCACTGCTCCTTGGATGGAGGTCCTTGGAGGTCTTCCCAGGGGCTGGAGTTGGGGGGTTACTCCCTGGTGGGGGGTCTTTGGAGCTCTTCTCTGGTGCTGCAGCTGGGGGGCTGCCCCCCAGGCAGGGATCTTTGGAGCTCTTCTCAGGACACGATGACTTCTGTGCCTTGGGAGCCTGCAGCCCAGGGGTCTCTGCTGGTCTGGGGGCAGCTGCTGCTGGGCTGGGTGCAGGGGAGGGGGCTTTGCTGGGGGTGGCCCCCGGTGAAGCCCTCCCAGCTGGCAGCTCCTTACGGGGGGGGGCCGGGAGCCCCTTGCTCCCCTGCCCCTCTGCTTTCAGTCCGTTTTGCAGCAGCTGCACCTTGCTGCTCACTTCTCCTCCAGCAGCTGCAGGGACTGCAGCCCGGGGCTTGCTGTCCTCCCCCGTGGGCTGCCAAGCAAAGGAGAGGAGCTGAGGCCAACAGGGAGAGAGGGTCAAGGACCCAACCCCGACCTGACCCCAGCAGCTGCAGCCCAGTGTGGGATGCCTGTGCCAAGCACAGCCTGGCAGGACACAGAGCTCCAGCCCCGTTGCTCTGGGCATGGCCAAGGGCTGCAGGTCAGTGCCCAGACCTGGCTGCATGGTTGCAGTCATCACCCTCCTTTCACTTCCCACTTGAAGCCATCCCATCCCTCCACCCACATCCTGGGTCACCAGTGGGGGCCATGCCCAGGGATGTGCCCCCCACACACACACACTCTCCCCTGTGCTCAGTGAGCTGCAGAACTTTGAGCCCTGCTTCATTCCCCACCTTTAATTAATGGCCCCTGCACTAATGAAGCCTCCAGCACTAATGACCCAAGGCTGGCAGCTGGCTGAGCCCCACCACGAGCCCCATGACAGCACACTGTATAGAACAGAATTAACCAGGCTGGAAAAGACCTCAGAGATCATCCAGTCCAACCTAGCACCCAGCACCATCTGATCAACTCAACCATGGCACCAAGGGCCTCATCCAGGCTCTTCCTAAACACCTCCAGGGATGGGGACTCCACCACCTCCCTGGGCAGCACATCCCAATGGCCAATCTCTCTTGCTGGGAAGAACTTCTTCCTAACATCCAGCCTGAACTTCCCCTGGCACAGCTTGAGACTGTGTCCTCTTGTTCTGCTGCTGCTTGCCTGGGAGAAGAGACCAACCCCCACCTGGCTACAACCTCCCTTCAGGGAGTTGCAGAGAGCAAGAAGGTCTCCCCTGAGCCTCCTCTTCTCCAGGCTAAGCAACCCCAGCTCCCTCAGCCTCTCCTCCCAGGGCTGTGCTCCAGACCCCTCCCCAGCTTTGTTGCCCTTCTCTGGACACCTTCCAGCACCTCAACCTCTTTCCTAAGCTGAGGAGCCCAGAACTGGACACAGGACTCAAGGTGTGGCCTGAGCAGTGCTGAGCACAGGGCAGAATGAGCTCCCTGCTCCTGCTGGCCACACTGTTCCTGCTGCAGGCCAGGATGCCATTGGCCTTCTTGGCCACCTGGGCACACTGCAGGCTCCTGTTCAGCCTACTCTCAACCAGCACCCCCAGGTCCCTCTCTGCCTGGCTGCTCTCAGCCACTCTGCCCCCAGCCTGTAGCACTGCCTGGGGTTGCTGTGGCCAATGTGCAGCACCTGGCACTTGGATGTGTTCAATCTCCTGCCCTTGGCCTCTGCCCATCTGCCCAGCCTGTCCAGGTCCCTCTGCAGAGCTCTCCTATCTTCTAACAGCTCAACTCCTGCCCCCAGCTTGGTGTCATCTGCAGACTTACTGATGCTGGACTCAATGCCCTCCTCCAGGTCATCAATAAAGCTATTGACCAGGCTGGGGCCCAGCACCTCATGCAGAAAGCCACTCATGGAGCCATTGCCTTGGGTGGGAGCTGGCTGGGGACCAATGGGTACAGCCAGGCAGTGCCAAGGCAAGACACCTGTTAGGGTGGGGGGTCCACCACTGCTCACCTCCTCTTTCCCCCCAGCCTTGGGCTCCTTCTTCAGCTTGGCAGCCTTGGCCTCCTTCTCGGTCTCCCGCACGAGCTGCTTGATGAACCCCCCCGGGATGACCGACAGGAGCAGGGGGGGGGCGGACGGCGGCGGTCCCCTGTCCTCCTCCCGAATCTGTTGGCACGAGCAGAGCCTGAGTTGCGGGGCAGGGGGCAGGGGCAGGGCCCCTGGCACCGCCACCCCGTTGGGCAGGTTAGCGGTGTGAGCGGCAGGGCAACGCCAGCGGCAGGGCACCGCGGGTGGCAGGGCACCGCGGGTGGCAGGGCATCGCCGGCGGCAGGGCACCGCGGGTGGCAGGGCACCGCCAGCGGCAGGGCACCGCCAGCGGCAGGGCACCGCGGGCGGCAGGGCACCGCCAGCTGCAGGGCACCGCGGGCGGCAGGGCACCGCGGGCGGCAGGGCATCGCCGGCGGCAGGGCATCGCCAGCGGCAGGGCACCGCCGGCGGCAGGGCAACGCCGGCGGCAGGGCACCGCCAGCGGCAGGGCAACGCCGGCGGCAGGGCAACGCCGGCGGCAGGGCACCGCCAGCGGCAGGGCAACGCCGGCGGCAGGGCATCGCCAGCGGCAGGGCACCGCCAGCTGCAGGGCACCGCGGGCGGCAGGGCATCGCCAGCTGCAGGGCAACGCCGGCGGCAGGGCATCGCCAGCGGCAGGGCACCGCCGCCCCGCCGGCGTGGCTGCCAGCCCCGCGCACCCTGCGGGGTCACCCCTGAGCGCCAGGCTGCCTCCAGGGTGGGCAGGAGAAGCGGGAAGGAGCCAAGCCCCACGTCGAAGTGCTCGCCATGCCACGGAGAGCTGGGCACCACCGGGAGCCCTCATGCACTGCCAGCTCTGCCCAGTGCCCAGAAGCTGCGGCAGGGCCACGGGAGGAACCGTCCCGGCGGCAGCGAGTCGAGAAGCAGCTCCTGGCGCCACGGCGGCCGCATGCAGACCTGGGAGCCCCTCCGTGCTGGGCCCCCCGAGCTGAAAGTGGCACCGCTTCCAGCAGCTCCCCCAGCAGAGGGCCAGCCCATCCCTGTCCCCCCCACAGCAGCACCGGCGCCAAGCCCTGCAGAGCCCCCCCGAGGCTCAGCCCTGGCAGGGAACCACCTGCCCCAAACAGCAGCAAAAGAGCTCAGCCCGGAACGTTCAGGCTGCAGAGGTGCCCAGAGCTGGCAGGGTCGGGCACAGCACCAGCAACACGTGCAGGGAGCCAAGGAGATGCCAGCCCTGGTGGCATGTGGCAGGTTGGCTGTAGCATGTGTGTCCCCCCCACGCCCCCCCACACACATATCAACGCCCCCCCTGGGCAGCCCACGAGCACCCAGCCCCAAAGCACCACCAGCGCCACCCAGACCAAGACTTTCCTTCTGCTCCCAGAGGGCCAGGCGTGAGGAGATGGCCATGGTGGTGGCGAGGTGGCACGGAGCTGTACGGAGAGCCACGGGGAGAGAGGAGAGAGTTAGCCAGGGGCTGCTGCTGGCCACGGGGCTGGCAGCACCATGACCTTGCTGGGCATCGCCCCCCAGCATGAGCTCATGGCACCAGATGGGGCACGACAGCCTAGGGCTGGGTCACGAGCAGCCACCTCCAGCCCCTGGCACGGCACGGCGAGCTGCGGGGGGTCGGCGGCAGGGGGGCGGTGCTGGGACCCCGGCACCCTGGGCCGGGCAGCACGGGGTGGCCGCAGGAGCCTGCCCGTGCCCCATTTTGGGGGGGCACCTGTCGGGATCATTCACGCACCGAGCGCGTCGGGGCTCCGCTGGCCGCATCTCCTTGTACAGTAAAGGGCAGGAGCTCCAGGAGCGGCCGGGAGCTGGCTCAGGAATGTCCCCTGCCTCCCCAGCCAGCAGATCTGGCTGCCACGTGTCCTCACTGCCACCAGGAACCAGCGCTGCCCCCACGCTGTCCCCCCAGACAGAGCCCCTGCCGCAGGTCACCCCCAGCCCCTCAGCCGGAGCTGGATCCTCAGCCCTGCTCTGCGCCTGGGGAAACTGAGGCACGGCACCCAGCACGGCACAAGCAAGGGCTGGGCGCCACCGCTCAGGCTCCCTGCCCCCCACCTAGGGAGCAGGATGCGACCCCCGGCAGGAGCCACCCAGGACCTGCTGCCATCCTGGTGGGGGCCAAGAGCCGAGGCCATCGAGGGGTCCAGGCCAGCCCGCTGCATGGGGCGGCGAGCACCACCCCCGTCCCCACTTCCAGCCCTCCCCTCCCCAGCACAGAGAGGGAGCTGGAAGCCACCCCCAGAGCCGAGGCTGCCACCATCCCCAGCCATCCCCACCTAAAAATAGCCTTTCCCTGCCGAGGGGCCCACGGCCCAGCTGCCAGCGCACCCTAACCCCTCCACGGGCCCCCTACCCCCGGCCCCCAACCCCGAAGGGCCATCTCCGAGCTCCCATACCTGGGCGGGGGCGGGGGGGTGCTCAGGCTGCCGTTGGGCCGGGCTGGCACCGGGGCTGTGCCACCCCCGTGCGGGAGCCGGCGAGCGGAGAGCGGCGGCGGCGGCCGGGCAGGGACGGGCAGCAGGGCAGCGGCAGGCAGCAGGGCAGCGGCGTGTGCTCCCCCCCGCCCCCCGGCACGGCACGGCACGGCAGCTGAGCTGACACATGTCACGGCTAAAAATAGCCCGGGCTGGGGAGAGATGGTGGCACGGCGGGGCCCTCCCGTTCCCCGGCCTCCCGGCACCGCCTGGCACCTGCCCGTGCCACCCCCGCACCCCCGGCGCGCCGGTCCGTGCCCTCGGTGCATAAGGCAGCCCAGGGTGCTGCAGGAGGGCACCCCCAGGATGTCCCCAGATACTCACAGCTGGGTGCTGCAGGAGGGCACCCCCAGGATGTCCCCAGATACTCACAGCTGGGTGCTGCAGGAGGGCACCCCAGGATGTCCCCAGATACTCACAGCTGGGTGCTGCAGGAGGGCACCCCCAGGATGTCCCCAGATACTCACAGCTGGGTGCTGCAGGAGGGCACCCCAGGATGTCCCCAGATACTCACAGCTGGGTGCTGCAGGAGGGCACCCCAGGATGTCCTCCACATCACCCTCACAGCTAGGTGCTGCAGGAGGGCACCCCAGGATGTCCCCAGATACTCACAGCTGGGTGCTGCAGGAGGGCACCCCAGGCTGTCCCCAGATACTCACAGCTGGGTGCTGCAGGAGGGCACCCCAGGATGTCCCCACACCCTCACAGCTGGGTGCTGCAGGAGGGCACCCCAGGATGTCCCCAGATACTCACAGCTGGGTGCTGCAGGAGGGCACCCCAGGATGTCCCCCACATCACCCTCACAGCTGGGTGCTGCAGGGCACCCCAGGTTGTCCCCACACCCTCACAGCTGGGTGCTGCAGGAGGACACCCCAGGTTGTCCCCTAGGTTCAAGCTCTGGCATGGGGCTCCCCAGAGCACCCTGGCTCCCCTCACCAGCTCCAGCCCTGACACAAGATTTGGAGCTGGGGAGGGACCTGAGAGCAGAGCTTAAAATAGCCTCTCCTGGTGGAGAGAAGTCACCCCAGTGCCAAGGCCAGTGTGGCCAGAAGCCTGGGCAGGGCAGGTAGGCTGCAGGGCTCAGAGCCCTGCCTGCCCTGAGAGGTGCCTGGCACCACCAGCCCCAACCTCACCTCCCCACAGAGCTCTGCCATGGACCACTGGACAATCAGGGAGGGGCAGAGGGTGACCCTCTAGGGACTGGCAGGTCCCACACCACCAGAAGCCAACACCCAGGCAAGGCTGGAGGGGTGAGATGAGGCCAAGCCCAACCCCTGCTGCTCCATGGCTCCACTGAAGAGCTCCATGGACATGCCCAAGGGATCAACACCAACAGCTGGCAAAGCTCTGCTGGTAAGGAACAGGGTTGTTGGGCTGCAGGTGCCTATCAGGACACCAAGGTGAGCTCCAAGGTGCTCCAGCCTCACATTTCCACCCAGAATGGTACAAGGGCATGGAACTGGGTGGTCCACGTGGTCCCTGATGGCACCACAGGCACAGGGCAGCCAGGCTGGGGTGCCCCTCAGCTGCAAGCATCGAACTCCCTCCCAGGTTTTGGGACAGCCACCCTTTGCCACCCCTAACAACTGCACTGTCCCTGCCAGGGCCATTTTTTGGGGGGCTGCTCCACCACACAGGGCTGAGGACCACCCCCAGGACTCTGCTTGCAACAGCAGGCACTGTCCCACCAGCAAGACACAGCCACCCCTGGACAAAGCACAACCAAGCATCACGAAACACCAGGGGTGGCCTCTCCAGCCAGCAAAGGCACTTACCTCTGAGAGGGGCAGCTGGGGACAACAGCACAACGAGGCCCCTGGGGTCATCCTCTGCCTCGTGGGGGTGGGACTGAGCTCCAGGCAAGCAGCTGGGCTTGATGATCTCACAGGAATCTTCCAACCTCAGGAGTTCCAAGGCTCCATCCCTGCAGGCCAGCAGGAGCAGCCCAATGCAGCCCAGGGAAGGACAAGGGAGACCTGGCCAGGCTGGAGAGCTGGGCAGGGGAAAATCTCTGACTCTGGGGAAGGACAACCCCATGGACCTGCACAGCTTGGGGCTGAGCTGATGGAGAGCAGCTCTGGGGAAAGGGATCTGGCAGTTCTGGGGGACAACAGGGGGAGCATGGCCCAGCAATGTGCCCCTGTGGCATCCTGGGGTACATTAGGAGTGTGGCCAGCAGGGTGAGGGAGGTTCTCCTCCCCCTCTGCTCTGCCCTGCTGAGGCCATGCCTGGAGCACTGAGGCCAGGTCTGGGCTCCCCAGTTCAAGGCCAGAGAACTGCTGGAGAGGGAACAGCCAAGGGCTGCAAAGATGCAGAGGGGACTGGAACAGCTCTGTGGGGAGGAAGGGCTGAGGGAGTTGGGGCTTTCTAGGCTGGAGAAGAGCAGCCTGAGGGGGGAGCTGATCAATGCTGATCAATACCTCAAGGGTGGGTGTCAGGAGGATGGCACCAGGCTTTTATCAGTGGTGCCCAGTGCATCCCAGAGCATCAGAAGTTCAATCTAAAGATGAGGAGGAACTTCTTGAATTTAAGAGAGAGAGAGCCCTGGAGCAGGCTGCCCAGGGAGGTGGTGGAGTCTCCATCTCTGGAGACATTCCAAACCCACCTGGATGTGTTGCTGTGTGACCTTCCCTAGGCGCCCTGCCTTGGCAGGGGGGTTGGCCTGGGCTGATCTCCAGAGGTGCCTTCCAACCCCTACCAAGCTGTGTCTGTGTGGCCAGCAGGAGCAGGGAGCTCATTCTGCCCTGTGCTCAACACTGCTTAGGCCACACCTGGAGTCCTGTGGCCAGTTCTGGGCTCCTCAGGTTAGGAAAGATGTTGAGGTGCTGGAAGGTGTCCAGAGAAGGGCAACAAAGCTGGGGAGGGGTCTGGAGCACAGCCCTGGGAGGAGAGGCTGAGGGAGCTGGGGTTGCTTAGCCTGCAGAAGAGGAGGATCAGGGGAGACCTTCTTGCTGTCTATAACTCCCTGCAGGGAGGTTGCAGCCAGGTGGGGGTTGGTCTCTTCTTCCAGGCAACCAGAACAAGAGGACACAGTCTCAAGCTGTGCCAGGGGAAGCTTAGGCTGGAGGTGAGGAGAAAGTTCTTCCCAGCAAGAGAGATTGGCAATTGGGATGTGCTGCCCAGGGAGGTGGTGGAGTCCCCATCCCTGGAGGTGTTCAAGAGGGGACTGGACGTGGCCCTTGGAGCCATGGTTTAGTTAGCCATGAGGTGCTGGGTGCCAGCTTGGACTGGATGATCTCTGAGGCCTTTTCCAACCTCACTGCTTCTCTGATGCCAGGAGAAGAAGGAGAGGCAGCAGCAGACACGCAAAGGCTTTTATTGGGGTTCTGGTGGAACGAGAGCAGCTGTACTGACCAACACACAGAAGCAGCTTGGCTGTGCCAAAAAAGAAAGGACCCTTCCAAAAAAGAAACAACCCCAAATAATATCCCACCCCCCCCCCCCCAAAAAAAAACACCCCAAACCCAACCCCCAGAAAACCCTCACAGCAGCAGGAACTCAGCTGGCACAAGTCTCTGTGGGAAGAGCTACCAGGAGGTGCAGCAGCAGCAGCCAGGGGCCACCCCCCTGCTCTGCACAGTCGAGAGGGAAAAGAGCCAAGTACAGAAAACAAAGAAATTGCTTCTCAGAGATACAATATCCAAAGGTATTTACAGATTCCTGCCTTTTCTCACCCCTTCAGGATGCACCCAGGCCGGGGTCAGCTCTTGAGAGGGGTCCTTCAAACCCTTTGCAGCTCTTCACCTCCATCTGCTCCTTCCCCTCCCCCCCCCCTGCCCCCGCACCCCCCGTCCCCCCCTTTAACATTGATTTTCCTTTTTTTGGGTCCATTTTTCCCTCAAGGACCAAATGTTGGCACTGAAATGGTGCCAGTCAAACCCCCCTCTCCCAGGATCCTCTCCCTTCATTCTG